>NW_026562498.1:355000-527500 GCF_027474105.1 Poeciliopsis prolifica | reverse complement strand
GTGGAGCTGCTGCCACACAGGAACACAGAAGCCTTTAGAGAAACACAAATGCAGTCAGATCTGTGTGGGGTCTGGATCTGCCCGGACCTGAAGACGACCCGGAACTAACCAGAACCCGCTCCGCCCTGCTGACACTGCTCCTCACGCTCCCATCGGTTCAGTGACAGGACCGCGGCTGACCCCTGACCTGGTGTGAACTGGACCATCCATCCTGGCTTCCTGCTGCAGCAGACCTGCAGTTTTGGACCTGGAACCGTTTGGAGGTAAATTAGAAGGAAATAAATGAACCTTTATGGTCTGAAAGGGAAAACATCCCCTGCTCTCTGTCGCTGTAGTGACAGAGAGAAGTCCAAAAGCAAAGGAGGTGGATGAGCAGAGCTGATGGTCTCATCCAGGATGTTGCTGCAGAGCATCGACTGCTGCCTGCATGTTTCACCCACATCCAAATACTTCAGATTAACAGCAGAAGTAAAGAGTGTAGTAAAAGTGCAGTAAGTACTTTGTTATTGAAGTTGGTTTAAGTTTCACTGATTGTGACTGAAGTTTGGTCTGAAAGGCCTTCAGTCACAATCACTGGTTTCAAGACTGACAGCATCTTTTGCAAGACACTTGGATGATAACAGTTATGAGTTTTGACATATTTAAATTTCCATTTTGATTAAAAGAAGGATTTTTGGACCGAAACGATAAAAATCCCACATTTCCCGATGGATTCAGCTGCTGTGAAGCCACCGCGGTCGCAATGGACACTGTTGCTAAGGAACGGCAGAACGCCGTCTCTTGACCAATCAGCGGCGGTGAAACATGTCACGTGTTTCAAACAGCCCAATCACAGGGAGGCTAGCTGTTGAGCTGTTAGTTAGCTTGTATCCAACGGACTTTCCGTGTAAATATCAGCATCAGCTGATTTCTGCGGAGCGGATCAGGTTTATCTGCGGGTTTAAACGGCTGGTCTTTATTTTACTTCATGGTAAGAAACCTTTTGTTTTTCGTTTAGGCTCTAAGCTCTTATTACTGATAACCAAGCTGTTTATTCTGCCTTTTGACTGTAAGTATCCAAATAATCCAATTAACTGAAGTCACTTAGTTGGATTTTCAAACGCTGTATCTTCAACATTCAGTTTAGCGACATTTTTATTTTTCTGTGAAAATAGAAACTTCAAATCCAGCTAAAGTTCAGATTTTCTTTCATTCATAACGTCTTATTGTCTTTTAAAAATCATTATCGGGATTATTTTATGATTGTGCTCCATAAACTGATTAACCGGGTGAATGTGGAAAACCGGGGCTCCTATCAGAGCCGGTCAGAGGATGAACGGGGCCCCGGGCGGAGCTGCATTTGGGTCCCGCTTCCTGAACCTGGCAGAGGGGGCGGGGCTTAAATGCAGTCAGAGATAATTGGTTTCATTTGCTGCGATGTTTGTCAACAAAGCAAAGAAAGTATTACATTTGTTACTATGGCAACACAGGTATCAACCACTGATTACATCAACTGTTTCAGTGATTTAAAATGTTTCATTGGATCTGCTCTTATCACTTCTCTTTTAAAGGCTCAGCAAAGACAAAACACACAAAAACTGCTATTACAAAAACACTCAACGCTTCAGTCACAAAAGAAGAGTGATTGTGTCACTAAACTGCAGTGTCATTTATTTTCAAATGTGTTGATATTTATTGATGCTCCCATTGAACACACAGTGGATAAAATAATAAAAAATAAACAAGTCCAATAATATGAAGATGTTTTTCATCATTAATCGGAGTTTATTATGAGAATGATTCGGTAAACATCCTGCCCTCCCGTCCAATCAGATCTGATTTTATCCTCCTTCAAGCAACCGGTATAAACTCGTTGTTTCCCAGAACAAAGACATGAAGAACCTGTCCGGTTCGCCCCGGGTGAAGGTCCACGTCAGTAATGCCGGAGCGCTCTACCTGCAAGTGAAGAAGAAGACTCCCAACGAGAAACCTCAGGTCAGAGGTCACCTCACCGCCCCTCTGCTCTCCTTCCTGTCTTTTGAGCCCGAATGAGGCGTCTCCTTTAACCCTCTTGGTTCTGTCCTCCATGTCCTCCTCAGAAGACGTTGAGCAAGGAGAAATCGCCGCGCCGTCCCTCCGCCAGCATCAAAACGCGTCTTCCATGGAATCCTCCAGGAAAGACTTCCTACAAATGGGAGGTCAGGGGTCCGCTGGGATCCGATCGGATCTTCTTTCTGTCCTCTTCCTCAGACTTTGTTTCGTCTCAGGGTCCGACCCACTGCCTGGAGATCAAACCGCCAGAACCGGAACCAGAGCCTGAGCTGCGGCTGTCTGACCTCGCCTCAGAGGAAGAGCAGCATCTGCATGGCCGAATCAGCCAGTATGAGAAGAAGATCGAGACCCTGATGACCGAGGTCAGCTCTCTGAGGACCGAGGTGGGTTCGGATCTGGTTCTGATCTGGTTCTGATCCAGGGGAGCAGGAAAACACATAATACTGCCCTTTAAAATCAAACATCTAATCCAAATAAATTCAGTTTAGAAAGACTTGACCATGTTCTGAAACCAGAATGTTTCAGTACCAGGATGTTCTGGTCGGGTTTCCTGACACGTCTGCTGTGTCTCCTGCATCCAGGTGGAACACCGCAGGAAGGAGCAGGTCCTGGGCCGCAAGTCGGAGCAGCAGGATGTCTCAGAGCGAGTGACCGCCAAGCAGGAGGAGGAGCTAACTGAGGACAGCAAGGAGCTGCAGGAGTGGAAAAACAGCCAGCTGAGGGAGTCAATAGGGAGGATACTGCAGGAGAACACGGAGAGCAGGTACCACTCACATTATTTACTGTGCTTTTAGGGTTACTTCCTGTGCTTTTAGGGTTACTTCCTGTGTAGTGGGGTTACTTCCTGTGTTAGGGTTACTTCCTGTGTAGTGGGGTTACTTCCTGTGATTTTAGGGTTACTTCCTATGTAGTGGGGTTAGTTCCTATGATTTTAGGGTTAGTTCCTGTGATTTTAGGGTTACTTCCTGTGTAGTGGGGTTACTTCCTGTATAGTTGGGTTACTTCCTGTGTAGTGGGGTTACTTCCTGTGATTTTAGGGTTACTTCCTGTATAGTGGGGTTACTTCCTGTGATTTTAGGGTTACTTCCTGTATAGTGGGGTTACTTCCTGTATAGTGGGGTTACTTCCTGTATAGTTGGGTTACTTCCTGTGTAGTTGGGTTACTTCCTGTGTAGTTGGGTTACTTCCTGTATAGTTGGGTTACTTCCTGTGTAGTGGGGTTACTTCCTGTATAGTTGAGTTACTTCCTGTATAGTGGGGTTACTTCCTGTATAGTGGGGTTACTTCCTGTATAGTTGGGTTACTTCCTGTGTAGTTGGGTTACTTCCTGTATAGTTGGGTTACTTCCTGTGTAGTGGGGTTACTTCCTGTATAGTTGGGTTACTTCCTGTGTAGTGGGGTTACTTCCTGTATAGTTGAGTTACTTCCTGTGTAGTGGGGTTACTTCCTGTATAGTTAAGTTACTTCCTGTGTAGGGGTTACTTCCTGTATAGTTGGGTTACTTCCTGTGTAGTGGGGTTACTTCCTGTATAGTTGGGTTACTTCCTGTATAGTGGGGTTACTTCCTGTATGTGGGGTTACTTCCTGTATAGTGGGGTTACTTCCTGTGTAGTGGGGTTACTTCCTGTATAGTTGGGTTACTTCCTGTATAGTGGGGTTACTTCCTGTGTAGTGGGGTTACTTCCTGTATAGTGGGGTTACTTCCTGTATAGTTGGGTTACTTCCTGTATAGTTGGGTTACTTCCTGTGAAGTGGGGTTACTTCCTGTATAGTGGGGTTACTTCCTGTATAGTTGGGTTACTTCCTGTGTAGTGGGGTTACTTCCTGTATAGTTGAGTTACTTCCTGTGTAGTGGGGTTACTTCCTGTATAGTTAAGTTACTTCCTGTGTAGTGGGGTTACTTCCTGTATAGTTGGGTTACTTCCTGTGTAGTGGGGTTACTTCCTGTATAGTGGGGTTACTTCCTGTATAGTGGGGTTACTTCCTGTATAGTTGGGTTACTTCCTGTATAGTGGGGTTACTTCCTGTATAGTTGAGTTACTTCCTGTGTAGTGGGGTTACTTCCTGTATAGTTGGGTTACTTCCTGTGTAGTGGGGTTACTTCCTGTATAGTTGAGTTACTTCCTGTATAGTGGGGTTACTTCCTGTATAGTGGGGTTACTTCCTGTATAGTGGGGTTACTTCCTGTATAGTGGGGTTACTTCCTGTATAGTGGGGTTACTTCCTGTGTTCCTCGTGTTCCCAGTCCAGACGGTTTTCCGAAGGATCCGGAGCTTCTCCTCCAGAAGTTAAGGGAAGCAGAAGCTGACGCCGCTGCAGCCGCTCACCAGGTTTCTGCTCTGAAGGAACACGTCCACAAGTTGGGCGACTCGGTAAAAAATGTGAGCGGCGACCCGGTTTGTGGTTCCATAGCCAACCCGGCGGAACCGGAGCCTCTTACCCGTTTGGTTCTGCCTGCAGAAGATGATGTGGGCCGGTCTGGACCAGCAGAAAGAGCTGCTGCTGGAGACGCTGGAGGGATTCGAGGTCACCAACAGAACCCTGCGCCATCTGCTGCGGGAGCAGCGCGAGTCCCAGGTACCCAAAGTATTCAGCAGACCAAACACGGTAGAGACGGACTGAAAACTATTTTTGAGCATTTAAATATTGTTTTCTGATTCCCCGAAATAAAACCCATAGCAACTGGCTGTATGATGAAAATTACAAAAACTTTTCTGGTACTTTTACTTTCTTATTTTGTGGAAATTCACAGCAAATATTTCAGGAAACAATGAAAATATTCAGAGTTATGTCCATGTGTAGTGGGTCACGGGTTAGTTAGAAGGGTCACGGGTTAGTTAGAAGGGCCTAGTCAAAGTGACTGTGTTGTGACCGGCTGTGGTTTGGTTGTGATCAGATGGAGTCCGTCGGCCTGTCGGAGCAGAGGAAGGTTCTGCTGAAGTCGCTCGCTGACATGGAGGCCTGGAACGCCGTGAGTTCACGCCGCACCATCCCAGCTGGACGGCCCGATTCCATTCAGATCTGGACCTCAACGTGGTTCTGGTTCTGTTTCTCTGGACTCCTTTGATCAGGAGTGTATTCCAGTGTTATGGTCCTGATGGATCAGAACCTGTAATCTCTCATCTGTCCTCTGGGGGCGCTGTGCTTTTCTTTTCTCAGCTGCTGGTTAAGAAGCTTCAGGAGAAGGAGAAGGAGCTTCATCAGCTCTCCACCCAGCTGGATTCTGAGAAGGTACCAGAAACAATGTTGTAATCTGGATTATAATCTGCATTATAATCTGCATTATAATCTGCATTATAATCTGGATTATAATCTGGATTATAATCTGTGTTCGGGAACTGCAGGAGAATGTGAGGAAGTCGGAGGATTTGTCCCGGAATCTGGACGCCACCAGAGCTCGTCTGCAGGGTCAGCTGCGGAGAAAAGAGGCTGAGAACAACCGGCTCGTCATCCAGATAAAGGTCAGAGGTCACAACTCCACCGGGGACTCGGGGAGCAGCGCCTGACCGAGGCGTGTCCCAGCAGAACCTGGAGCGGGAGGCCAATCGGCATCTGGCGGAGGCGGACCAGGTGGCGCAGCAGCTGGGCCGGGCGAAGCAGGAGGCACAGGAGGAGCAGGAGGCGCTGAAACGGGCCAGCCAGGCCCAGAAGCAGCGGGCAGAACGCTGCGAGGGCACAGGGCCAGCTGAGCGCACAGCTGCTGGAGAGGGTGGGTCCAACACGGCTACACCCTGATCAGCTACACCCTGATCGGCTAACACCCTGATCGGCTACACCCTGACAGGCTACACCCTGATCGGCTAACACCCTGACAGGCTACACCAGTGCTTCTCAATTATTTTCCGTTACGCCCCCCTAGCAAGAAGAAAACTATTCGCGCCCCCCACTCCCCACCGTGACTATCCATCTCTGCATAACATTTTTTCCTTATTAACATTTTTTTCGCTGAAAAAACTCTAGCGGCTTATCGGCGTGATTGGGATGTAACGTATTTAAGTGACGCGTCATTTATTTGGCTTCATGCTGTCCGCTGCGAGCATTTTTAGACACAGCAACACACCGGTCTTTCCTCTTCTCCAACTGTAGTCACAGTGAAGCCAAGCGCTAAATACGCTTCGTCGTATTTCCTCTTCTTAGCTTTCGGTTGACTTTCTGTTGTCTCATTATCTTTGTCTCTCTCCGCTTTTCTTTTCATCCCTGTGAAAAACTTTTCATGTTGGGGGTTGTTGAATAACGGAGGCCATAGACAGAACGCAGTCGGAGCTTTTTGTTGACTTGACACTGCTAACCAAGGCAAACCTGTTGTCTTGTAAGTCGTAAAATGTTGCACTGTCGCAAACGTGACAGAAGTAACAATGAGAGCGCCACTGCCGCCTACTGTGCGCAATTACACTTTATACTAGTATGGCCAAAAAAAAGCCTGTTCCCCAGGATCACACGCCCCCCCAGGTATCGCACCGCGCCCCCCAAAGGGGGCCCGCCCCACTATTTGAGAAGCACTGGGCTACACCCTGATCGGCTACACCCTGATCAGCTACACCCTGATCAGCTACACCCTGATCAGCTAACAGCCTGATCAGCTACACCCTGAGCGGCTACACCCTGAGCGGCTACTACCCCTGAGGCTACACCCTGATCGGCTACACCCTGAGCGGCTACACCCTGACAGGCTACAACCTGATCAGCTACACCCTGACAGGCTACACCCTGATCAGCTACAACCTGATCAGCTACACCCTGATCAGCTACACCCTGACAGGCTACACCCTGATCAGCTACACCCTGATCAGCTACACCCTGAGCGGCTACACCCTGAGCGGCTACACCCTGAGCGGCTACACCCTGATCGGCTACACCCTGATCTGCTACACCCTGAGCTACACCCTGACAGGCTACAACCTGATCAGCTACAACCTGATCAGCTACACCCTGATCAGCTACACCCTGACAGGCTACACCCTGATCAGCTACACCCTGATCGGCTACACCCTGATGGGCTACACCCTGATCAGCTACACCCTGATCAGCTACACCCAACTGCCTCTGTCTGCCCAACAGGAGAAGCAGGCGGCCGAAGCTGGCTTCAGCTGACGCCTGGCAGCGTCGCCATGGAGAAGAAGCGGCGGAGAAGGGTCAGCTGGAGGTGGAGCTGAACCTGCTGACCAGGTGGGTGGATGTACAGTCAGTCAGTCGGATGTTTGATCCAAACAGAGCTTCATGTTCTGTTCTGTTCTGCCCGGGCCGTGCGGGTCTGATCCGGGCCGTGCGGTTCTGATCCGGGCTGTGCGGGTCTGAACCGGGCCGTGCGGGTCTGAACCGGGCCGTGCGGTTCTTATCCCCAGCCGGATATCGGAGCTGACCGAGCAGCTGCAGGCCGTTCAGGAACAAGGTTCGGTGGAGAAGCAGGTGCTGCTGGACCGGCTGCAGGCGGTGTCGGCGCAGAAAGCCGCCGCCCAGCTGGAGACCAAGAAACTGAAGGTAGGATCGGATCAGAACCTTCTCCTGCGGGCCGGGTCTGGCAAACGCTGAGCCCTGTGTGTGTCCAGGCTGCCGTGTCGGCGGCGGAGGAGAAGCTGAGCCGAACCGAGTCGGAGCTGCAGCAGGTCAGAACCTCCGTCAAGCAGTGTGAGGTTCTGCTGGACAACTACAAGATCCAGGTACTGGACCCGGCCAGAACTCTGTCACAACAACCGCTAACCAGTTAACTGATTCATCACATGGTCTGTAAAGTGAGAGCAGTAGTTTCCATGTTGGTCTGTCCTTAAAGAGACAGTACGCTCTAACACCATTTTAAAGATTTTATTTTATAAAACTCCAGACTGGCTGTTTCCTCAGTTTTTCCTGAGTAAAGATGAATTGACAGATTTCATGATCCATTTTATTTATTGCTTTATTTAAAATGTTTTCTTCCAGTTCATGTTTTTTGGAAACAGGAGTTTTAACTGGTTGTCATTATTATTTTATCACCTTCATTTCTGGCCAGTTTACTGTAACTGGATTTATGGTGACAGAAAGCAGAACCAGGCGCTCAGCTTGCTGCTCCGCTTTGCAGGTGGGGAACACGCGGGCCGAGGCGGAGCAGGCCCGCGCCCAGGTGGCGCAGGCGGAGCGGGACGCCCAGGCCGTCCGGGTGGAGCTGGAGAGGGAGAAGGAGCAGATCCGGCGGGAGCTGCAGGGCCGGCTGTCGGAGCTGGAGGTTCTGCCCGAGGCCCTGCGGCGCTGCCAGCTGCAGCTGCAGGAGGCGCAGGAAGAGGAGCGCAGCCGCGAGAGGCGCAGCCTGGAGCTGAGCGGCACCCTGACGGAGCTGCGGCTGAAGGTGCTGCTCTCTGACCCGACAGAACCCCCGGCAGTGTGCTGCTGTTTCTCACATGTGTTTCTGTCAGGTGGACTCCCAGGGGCGCCAAACGGACCTGCTCCGGCAGAAGAACCAGCTGCTGATGGAGGAGAACCGGCAGCTCCAGCTGAAGGTGGAGTCTATGGAGAGGTGAGTGGAGGAAAAGCCTCCGACTGCGGTCCTGCTGCAGCTCTGATTGCTCCCCCTGCTGGCCGACAGGAAGCTGAGCGACGTCTCCAGCCAGAACTCGGACCTTCTGACCGTCATCTCCAAACGGGAGAAGACCATCCGCAGCAATCAGCTCTCCTTGGAAGAAAAGAGCAGAGAGTGTTCGCTGCTGAGCCGGAGGCTGGAGGAGGCTGTGAACGACGCGCGGCAGCAGGTTAGTTACCTACCCTAACCCTAAATGAAGCTGGAGCCTGTCACAGAGGAAAAAATACCACCTCCACTTTATCACCATGTTACTCATCCATTCATAAATGTTATACTTTCAAACTTAATATTTAGTTGGAATGCTAAACATTTAACTTAGATTAAGTATTTATTCATCAGCCTAGTTGGGACGCAAAATATTTAGTTAGCAAGTTAGTTAGCTAAATATTGCTAACTAAATATTTAGCTTATATCTGTTTGAATATTTAGTTGAATCTAAATATTTAGTGAAAAAGCTAAATAGTTCATTTGCTAGTTAGCTTTCTAACTAGTTACAGTTAGAAAGCTTCCTGTCTCTAAAACGGTCTGAGCTCAGAGGTGGACTTGCTTCTCCTGGTGTCGTGTTTTCAGATCTCAGAGACCAGAGAACGTGCCGCCCACAAGGAGCGCTCCACCCAGACCACCATCATGGACCTGGAGGCTCAGCTGAGCCGGACCGCCGCGGAGCTGGAGCAGCTGAGCCGCAACATAGAGGAGGTGAGTTCCTAACCCTAACCTGTGATTGGTCTAGTAACGTGTTACTAACCTGTGATTGGTCTAGTAACGTGTTACTAACCTGTGATTGGTCTAGTAACGTGTTACTAACCTGTGATTGGTCTAGTAACGTGTTACTAACCTGTGATTGGTCTAGTTATGTGTTACTAACCTGTGATTGGTCTAGTAACGTGTTACTAACCTGTGATTGGTCTAGTAACGTGTTACTAACCTGTGATTGGTCTAGTAACGTGTTACTAACCTGTGATTGGTCTAGTAACGTGTTACTAACCTGTGATTGGTCTGGTTATGTGTTACTAACTTGTGATTGGTCTAGTTATGTGTTACTAACCTGTGATTGGTCTAGTAACGTGTTACTAACTTGTGATTGGTCTGGTTATGTGTTACTAACCTGTGATTGGTCTAGTAACGTGTTACTAACTTGTGATTGGTCTAGTAACGTGTTACTAACCTGTGATTGGTCTGGTTATGTGTTACTAACTTGTGATTGGTCTGGTTATGTGTTACTAACCTGTGATTGGTCTAGTAACGTGTTACTAACTTGTGATTGGTCTAGTAACGTGTTACTAACCTGTGATTGGTCTGGTTATGTGTTACTAACCTGTGATTGGTCTGGTTATGTGTTACTAACTTGTGATTGGTCTAGTAACGTGTTACTAACCTGTGATTGGTCTAGTTATGTGTTACTAACCTGTGATTGGTCTAGTTATGTGTTACTAACCTGTGATTGGTCTAGTTATGTGTTACTAACCTGTGATTGGTCTAGTAACGTGTTACTAACCTGTGATTGGTCTAGTAACGTGTTACTAACCTGTGATTGGTCTAGTAACGTGTTACTAACCTGTGATTGGTCTAGTAACGTGTTACTAACCTGTGATTGGTCTGGTTATGTGTTACTAACTTGTGATTGGTCTAGTTATGTGTTACTAACCTGTGATTGGTCTAGTAACGTGTTACTAACTTGTGATTGGTCTGGTTATGTGTTACTAACCTGTGATTGGTCTAGTAACGTGTTACTAACTTGTGATTGGTCTGGTTATGTGTTACTAACTTGTGATTGGTCTAGTTAGTGTTACTAACCTGTGATTGGTCTAGTTATGTGTTACTAACCTGTGATTGGTCTAGTAACGTGTTACTAACCTGTGATTGGTCTGGTTATGTGTTACTAACTTGTGATTGGTCTAGTAACGTGTTACTAACCTGTGATTGGTCTAGTAACGTGTTACTAACCTGTGATTGGTCTGGTTATGTGTTACTAACTTGTGATTGGTCTAGTAACGTGTTACTAACCTGTGATTGGTCTGGTTATGTGTTACTAACTTGTGATTGGTCTAGTAACGTGTTACTAACCTGTGATTGGTCTGGTTATGTGTTACTAACTTGTGATTGGTCTAGTAACGTGTTACTAACCTGTGATTGGTCTGGTTATGTGTTACTAACCTGTGATTGGTCTAGTAACGTGTTACTAACCTGTGATTGGTCTGGTTATGTGTTACTAACCTGTGATTGGTCTAGTAACGTGTTACTAACCTGTGATTGGTCTGGTTATGTGTTACTAACTTGTGATTGGTCTAGTAACGTGTTACTAACCTGTGATTGGTCTGGTTATGTGTTACTAACCTGTGATTGGTCTAGTAACGTGTTACTAACCTGTGATTGGTCTAGTAACTTGTTACTAACCTGTGATTGGTCTAGTAACGTGTTACTAACTTGTGATTGGTCTGGTTATGTGTTACTAACCTGTGATTGGTCTAGTAACGTGTTACTAACTTGTGATTGGTCTAGTAACGTGTTACTAACCTGTGATTGGTCTGGTTATGTGTTACTAACTTGTGATTGGTCTAGTAACGTGTTACTAACTTGTGATTGGTCTGGTTATGTGTTACTAACCTGTGATTGGTCTAGTAACGTGTTACTAACTTGTGATTGGTCTAGTAACGTGTTACTAACCTGTGATTGGTCTGGTTATGTGTTACTAACCTGTGATTGGTCTGGTTATGTGTTACTAACTTGTGATTGGTCTAGTAACGTGTTACTAACCTGTGATTGGTCTAGTTATGTGTTACTAACCTGTGATTGGTCTAGTTATGTGTTACTAACCTGTGATTGGTCTAGTTATGTGTTACTAACCTGTGATTGGTCTAGTAACGTGTTACTAACCTGTGATTGGTCTAGTAACGTGTTACTAACCTGTGATTGGTCTAGTAACGTGTTACTAACCTGTGATTGGTCTAGTAACGTGTTACTAACCTGTGATTGGTCTGGTTATGTGTTACTAACTTGTGATTGGTCTAGTTATGTGTTACTAACCTGTGATTGGTCTAGTAACGTGTTACTAACTTGTGATTGGTGGTTATGTGTTACTAACCTGTGATTGGTCTAGTAACGTGTTACTAACTTGTGATTGGTCTGGTTATGTGTTACTAACTTGTGATTGGTCTAGTTATGTGTTACTAACCTGTGATTGGTCTAGTTATGTGTTACTAACCTGTGATTGGTCTAGTAACGTGTTACTAACCTGTGATTGGTCTGGTTATGTGTTACTAACTTGTGATTGGTCTAGTAACGTGTTACTAACCTGTGATTGGTCTAGTAACGTGTTACTAACCTGTGATTGGTCTGGTTATGTGTTACTAACTTGTGATTGGTCTAGTAACGTGTTACTAACCTGTGATTGGTCTGGTTATGTGTTACTAACTTGTGATTGGTCTAGTAACGTGTTACTAACCTGTGATTGGTCTGGTTATGTGTTACTAACTTGATTGGTCTAGTAACGTGTTACTAACCTGTGATTGGTCTGGTTATGTTACTAACCTGTGATTGGTCTAGTACGTGTTACTAACCTGTGATTGGTCTGGTTATGTGTTACTAACCTGTGATTGGTCTAGTAACGTGTTACTAACCTGTGATTGGTCTGGTTATGTGTTACTAACTTGTGATTGGTCTAGTAACGTGTTACTAACCTGTGATTGGTCTGGTTATGTGTTACTAACCTGTGATTGGTCTAGTAACGTGTTACTAACCTGTGATTGGTCTAGTAACGTGTTACTAACCTGTGATTGGTCTAGTTATGTGTTACTAACCTGTGATTGGTCTGGTTATGTGTTACTAACTTGTGATTGGTCTAGTAACGTGTTACTAACCTGTGATTGGTCTAGTTATGTGTTACTAACCTGTGATTGGTCTAGTAACGTGTTACTAACCTGTGATTGGTCTAGTAACGTGTTACTAACCTGTGATTGGTCTAGCAGCGTGTTACTAACCTGTGATTGGTCTGGCAGCGTGTTACTAACCTGTGATTGGTCTGGCAGCGTGTTACTAACCTGTGATTGGTCTGGCAGCGTGTTACTAACCTGTGATTGGTCTGGCAGCGTGTTACTAACCTGTGATTGGTCTGGCAGCGTGTTACTAACCTGTGATTGGTCTAGTAGCGTGTTACTAACCTGTGATTGGTCTAGTAACGTGTTACTAACCTGTGATTGGTCTAGTTATGTGTTACTAACCTGTGATTGGTCTAGTAGCGTGTTACTAACCTGTGATTGGTCTAGTAGCGTGTTACTAACCTGTGATTGGTCTAGTAGCGTGTTACTAACCTGTGATTGGTCCTCAGGCAGAGAAGAGGTACCAGAGCCGCCTGCAGGACCTCCAGGACCGGCTGGAGCAGTCGGACAGCACCAACCGCAGCCTGCAGAACTACGTCCAGTTCCTCAAAGCGTCCTACGCCAACGTGTTCAGTGATGGGCTCCTCAGCGGGCCCCGGCGCTCCCCGTCGCCCGTCTGAGATACTCCTCGTCGCCATGGCAACGGATACTGGAAACCAAAGCAATCATCACCACATCCACATTAGAACCATAAAGTATGAATTATTTTGAGCTGCTGACTGGTTCTTCTGGTTTTACGGGTTTATCTGGTCGATCCAGTCAGTCTCTGGGAAGACTGCCCTCTGGTGTCTGGTAGTGTCATGCTGCTGCTGGTTTGCCCTCAGCATGAGGCAGAAGCTCCTGATTGGACACCAGGAGAAGCTCCGCCCCTCTCAACTCCAGCCGGAGGTTCTGGTTCTGATCCAGATGTGTATCATTCCTTGTCCTGAGGAGTAAATGTCTTCAGCGTCAGCTTTGTTGTATTCTGTTAACATGTGTGATTAATCGCTGCTCTGCATTAATATCCAAGGCGCTGAAACATGTGGGTCATCGTTACCTGCCAGGTGACCCGCTGCTCTGACCCAGCAGAACCAACAGATGCTGTATTCATGATGATTCCTGAACTAAACTCACATCAAACATGTTTGTTTGGTTTGAATTTTCTGCATCCTGAACAGGTCAGATGTTTGCATTCGCTCCGGGTCACATGACCTGCTGCCTGCCGGGTCTCATGTCGTCAGCTGATGCATAATGCTCCTAATGTTGCTTAGCAACCATGAAATACAATTCACAATGGATGTTCAGAGAGCAAAGTGACTGAGACGGACAGAGCGGGGTTTGAACCGGCAACCCGTGCATTACCTCCCCAAAAGTATAAAAAACAATCTGAATAATGTGAATCCTGAAATATGCATCCATGCTGTAACAAAGAAGACTCTACATTATTATATATATATATTTTAATGTATATACACAACATGGATACAAGATAGATGTTTTCATCTTTATTTCACAAGTTATTCACATGGAGTAATAACTGTATTTGAAAAAAACAAGAATATAATATATTAAAGGTGGATTTTTACTTCATATCATAAAAGTAAGTTTCCAAAAGAGGAATAAACAACGTGTCTCTTTAAATTAAATATGATTTCCATGGCTTGACTGCACTTTGATATGCTGATATCCAGAGATTATGGCACAGATGAATTTTTTTCTAATCAAACTTAAGTTTTTCCTCAACACAGCAGCGTTTGAGGTAAACTAGAAGCTGCGTTTTTTCTTTTATTTTGTGGTTTTATTTTCCACTCCAGAGGTTTGTTTGCTCGAAAATGAAGTCGCTCCATCTCCAGCTCGCCTTCGTGTTCTTCCGACGAGCTTCGGGTATTTCCGTACAGCTGCAGGAGTGACGTCATGCATCAGAGCGCCCCGCCCTTCAAACGAACCGTCAGGTCGATTCTTCGGGATAGCTTCTTCTCCATTCGCTCTTTGGAAAAACCTCACGGTAAGGACATTATGTCCATGTTTTTCTGCTTGAAAAGACAATGTTGCGTTTTAAATCCAATAAATGCTGCTTTTTATTTGGTGGTTTTAAAGCTGTGGGGGTTTTCGGCCGTGACCGGCAGGCTAACAGGACCGGCTAACAGGCTCAGCTAACAGCGGCGGTGAAACACATCGGTAATAATCGATTCAAAGACGCTTCACTTGCTGTTTAAAAGCAAATAAAAGCGAGCAGAACATGCAGGAGGCTGCGGTTCCGATTCATGGGCGTGTTTTGGGTTTCAGTGAGGGCTCGGATGGTACCGGGTGAAGGTTCTGCAGATCAACCCAGATTATTGGACAGATGTTCAATAAAAATAACTGGTTTCCGGTGGAAAGGAGCCGCCCGGGCCTCCGTCCATCACACCGGCCCGTTAGCACCGCGGTTCTGCACAGAAGGACGCGGATGGCCGTCCGAGCTGATACCATCAGCCTGGTGCTGAATTCCTCACCTCCCATCCTGTCAACTGGAAACCAGCCAGTTTACTGGGAACCAGCCAGTTTACTGGGAACCAGCCAGTTTACTGGGAACCAGTCTGCAGGACCGAGATAAGCTCGGATCTGATCTGAAACCAGCCGCTCTGATGTCCGAACCGGGTCAGAGTGGGTTTTACCAGAACCGCAGAGCATCTGTATTCAGAAAGCCGCGTTAAGAAGCTGATGACTGTCCCTGCAGCAATGTCAGACCAACAGCTAGGGGGCGCTGCTGCGGGAAAACTCATAGAGAAACCGGCTGAGTCCGAGCAGAGGCGACTCTAGGACAGGTTTACCGGGGGCGGGCCCGGGGTGGGCAGGGCGTCATCATGGCTGACAAAATAATTAAACTAAAAGAATAACAGGGTAGTAATATTAGCTGATCCCTGCATGTTCAGAAGAACATAAATGTCACCCAGCAGCTCTCGGTAATAATGGATACTGACGAGATGAAGGAAGCTAGTAGAAAGAAAGCTACTGTATTTCCCATCGGTCTTTGGTGAATCATGATGTAATGATGTGAAAACTCTTAAGGTGTGTCTGATTCAATTCCACATGTGGAAGTGGAACAAACCAAGTATTTTGGCTTGGAGAGATCAGAACTGGGAATCTGCTGTGTTAGCGCAGCGTTAGCGCCGGTTCTGTGCGTCATCATAATAAACTGATTTAGTTTCATCTAGTGATCCAGGCTCGGTTCTGAAACAGTTTGAGTTTTTATCGGACCGCTTGAGAGCCGATGTAGCCACAGAAACCAAACAGCCTGACTGGGTCTGGGCTCCAGCAGCCGGGCTTTCAGGATGAACCGGACCTGGTTCTGATGGTCCGCTCTGTAACGTCCCGGGACGCTGGAGACGTTCCTGGACAAACCATTAACTGGTTTATTCTCACTGTTTCCATGGAAACATCTGGACCAGGGGGCCTTTGGTTCTACAGTCTGGGCCCGGTTCTGACCCGTTCTAGACAGCTTTAGAGCTTACTGACCCTGGTTCTTCATCCTGCAGCATGTCGACCTTCACTAAACCCAAACTGAAGGTAACAGCTGCTGGTTGGGTGTGTCACCGTGTGTGTGTGTGTTGTGTTTGTGTCGCCGTGTGTGTGTGTGTGTGTGTGTGTGTGTGTGTGTGTGTGTGTGTGTGTGTGTGTGTGTGTGTGTGAACTGGCAGGAAAAACCTGGAAAATGAGGCAAATCCTGGATTTCCAGGGTGAAGTGAGGCGTGTGTTTCCAGGCCAGCGGTGGGCGGAGCGGCTCTGCAGCAGAGGCTGGGCTTGGTTCTGCTGGTTCTGCCCAGTCACTGCACTGCGTCTGACATAGCAGAAGGTTCTGGTTTGGAGCGGTGCGGATCAGAACCGAGCCTCGGAGGAAGAGCAGCTGAGGACAGAACAGCTCTGTGTGTGTATGCTGTGTTTCTGGGTTCTGCTGACCCGGTTCTGTTCACTGTTTGCATGTTTCCTGTTGAAGTGAAATCTTTGGTTGTGGATGAAATGTGATGGAGGTTCTGTTCTGGTCGGGTACTGATCCAGCTGGGAAAGGTTCAGTTTTCCTCCATTTGCAGACTGGCGCTAATTCTAGAGCTAATGCTATGCTAGCAGCCATCCTGCTGTTAGCGTAGCCGTTAGCACTCGTTGAGGAGCAGGTGACGTCGTCCTGCCGTGAGACAGATCAACCTTCGGTTAGCTCCAGTTAGCATCGGTTAGCACTGAACATATATTTAGCCTTCCTGTTGGCTGCTGAAGGGAACCATGGCAACAGAGGATATGTCTCCTGATGTCTGGACCCAACAGAACCTTCGGAACCTTCTGGATGATTTGCACAGACTGACAGTGAGATGAGGAGCTGACTGAACCTCCTCCAGGTGAACTTCCTTTGTCTCCTGAGTCACTTCCTGCCTCCCTGGGCGGCGCTGGAGCTGAGGGAGGGCCTCAGCTCTTGGACTTTAACATCCTCTGATCACCTCACACACTCCTCCATTGTCGGGATGTTCGACCCGGTTCTGCTGCAGTGAAATATTAACGAGCTTCCTGCTCATGTACAGCAGCCATTAGCAGAAACCACAGGCTGCAGCCTGGAAAGTTTAGTGGAAGGAAACAACGATTAATTTGATGCAGAATCAAAAAGTTAGGCGTCTGTCTGTTGAGGGGGGCGATCTCCTGAAGCAGGGCGGAGCCTGTGAGGGGCTGTGTGTGTGTGTGTTGTGTGTGTGTGTGTCTCTGTGTGTGTGTGTCTCTGTGTGTGTGTGTGTCTCTGTGTGTGTGTGTCTCTGTGTGTGTGGTGTGTCTGTGTGTGTGTGTCTCTGTGTGTGTCTCTGTGTGTGTGTGTCTCTGTGTGTGTGTCTCTGTGTGTGTGTGTGTGTGTGTGTGTGTGTCTCTGTGTGTGTGTGTCTCTGTGTGTGTGTGTGTCTCTGTGTGTGTGTGTGTCTCTGTGTGTGTGTGTCTCTGTGTGTGTGTGTCTCTGTGTGTGTGTGTGTCTCTGTGTGTGTGTCTCTGTGTCTCTCTGTGTGTGTGTGTGTCTCTGTGTGTGTTATCAGGCACTGCAGAGCCGAGCTGCTTGCTGATAAAGCTCCTCAGACATGGAAGCAGCTCATGTTTCCTCTGAATGGGGACAGAGAGATCCGCCTCTCTTCCTTCTGGAGCCTCAGAGTTCTGCTGGCCCAGCGGTCGGTTCTGAGGAACGGCCCGGTTGGGTCCGGCCCGGTCGGGTCCGGCCCGGCAGGCTGAGCCCACAGAGACGCTGACCGCTCACTTCTCTTTGTGTGGGAACTCGGCGCCGGGGGATTTCCGCCCCTCCCCTCCAGGCATTCAGAGCATGTCAGCTGCTAGTTGCTAAGCAACAGGAGGGGAGGGGGCGAGGGGGGGAGCCGAGGTTCTGTAGGACGGGTCCGACTTCTGCTGCTGACCAGAACTAAACTCCACTGATCCAGATCTATAGGTACCAGCAGGTTCTGTTCTGGTTCTGGAGAACTTTAAACTCTAAATCAGCTCCTTCACTGTTTTCTGTTGCTTTGTTCCCATTGGTTCAGCTCCCGACCAATCAGCTGCGTTCACATGGCAGCATCCAGTGTTTTTCATTGGACCTCTCAGTAGCGGACCAGAACCGGTCCTGTACTGCAGCTGGTTCTGGAGCAGACCGGGTTCTCATCCTCTGTTCTGTTTGTTGCAGAAAATGGACACGGTCGGAGTCAAAGTGCTGGAAACGGCCGAAGACATCCAGGAGCGCCGGCAGCAGGTTCTGGACCGGTACCGGCGCTTCAAGGAGCTGTCCATGGTCCGGCGCCAGAAGCTGGAGGATTCGTACCGATTCCAGTTCTTCCGCCGGGACGCCGACGAGTTGGAGAAATGGATCCAGGAGAAGCTGCAGATCGCCTCCGACGAGAACTACAAGGACCCGTCCAACCTGCAGGTCCGGTTCCGACGGAAGCGGGTCTGGCCCGATGCTGCGGGTCTGGCCCGTGTGCTGCGGGTCTGGCCCGGTGCTGCGGGCCCGGCGCTGCGGGTCTGGCCCGGTGCTGCGGGCCCGGCTCTGGGGTCTGGCCCGGCGCTGCGGGTCTGGCCCGGTGCTGCGGGTCTGGCCCGGTGCTGCGGGCCCGGCTCTGCGGGTCTGGCCCGGCTCTGCGGGTCTGGCCCGGCTCTGCGGGTCTGGCCCGGTGCTGCGGGTCTGGCCCGGTGCTGCGGGCCCGGCGCTGCGGGTCTGGCCCGGCGCTGCGGGCCCGGCTCTGCGGGTCTGGCCCGGCGCTGCGGGTCTGGCCCGGCTCTGGGTCTGGCCCGGTGCTGCGGGCCCGGCTCTGCGGGTCTGGCCCGGCGCTGCTGCAGCTGATGTGTTTGTCCTCACAGGGGAAGCTGCAGAAACACCAGGCGTTTGAGGCCGAGGTCCAGGCCAACGCGGCGGCCATCATCGAACTGGACAAAACGGGAACCTGATGATCACCGAGGGACACTTTGCCTCTGAGACCATCCGGGTACGTCCACAGACTCCCAGAACCGTCCGATCTGGGCCAGCCGGATCCGGGCGGGACGGGCGGCTTCGCATGATCCCGGTCTGATTGTTTTCCCTGTCGGGTTCAGTCCTACACTCCGTACCGGACGCAGCAGAGGCCCATAGTCACCAGCGTCAACATGGCTGAGTATATCCAAGTGTGTGTCTGGACTGGAGTGGCTCCTCTGTGTGCTTCCAGAGTTCTGACCCGGTTCCCCACCGGGCCCTTTCCACTCTGTAGTGTGACCAGCTCTCTGGTCCACACCGGAGGATCAAACACAAAAACAAATCAGTTCATTTCTGACGGCAAGGAGCTCAGAACCCGCAGAAACGTGACCCGGTTAGACGGAGCCGCCTGAAGCGGGCCGACTCGTCGGACGTAGATCTAGAGAACTCAGAGAGGCTTTCTGTTTCCAGAGCCGCCTGGAGGAGCTGCACCGCCTCTGGGACCTGCTGCTGCAGAAGACCAAGGAGAAGGGCATGCGGCTGCTGCAGGCCCAGAAACTGGTGCAGTACCTGCGGGAGTGTGAAGACGCTCTGGACTGGATCAGCGACAAGGTCAGAACCGCTTCTGGTCCAACCTTCTAATAAGTTAAAACATTTATTAGAAACACAAGTGTTTTCTAACTTTTTATAAATCTAATTTTTGACAAATATTTTTAAGAAATTAAATATTTAATAATCCTCTTGTCAAAAAATAAAACAAATTGTCTCAGGGGGGAAATGTTTAGAAAAACAAATAAATGTTTAGTAAATGTATTAATGTCAGAGCCAGATGGTTTTTAGATTATGACAATAAAACCATATTCTAAAGTTAGTCTTGCATTATTACAACTTCATTCTATCCTTTAAAACCCTAAATCTGTTTGAGAAAAATACTTTTTTAAATCATGTTTTGTTTTCATAAAGTTTTACGTTGAGTGAGTTTTAAACTCAGGGTAAAAAGTTTTAAAGATTCTTTTAGTTCATATAGCAAAGATCTGCAGCAGGAAGACAGGCTGAGTGTAGACACATCCTGCAGCTGCTGCAGCTACTGAAGCTGCTGAAGCTGTTGCAGCTGAAGCAGCTGAAGCTGATGAAGCTGAAGCTGTTGCAGCTGAAGCTGATGAAGCTGATGAAGCTGAAGCTGTTGCAGCTGAAGCTGATGAAGCTGTTGCAGCTGAAGCTGATGAAGCTGATGCAGCTGAAGCTGATGAAGCTGAAGCTGTTGCAGCTGAAGCAGCTGAAGCTGATGAAGCTGATGCAGCTGAAGCTGATGAAGCTGAAGCTGTTGCAGCTGAAGCAGCTGAAGCTGATGAAGCTGATGCAGCTGATGCAGCTGAAGATGATGAAGCTGATGCAGCTGAAGCTGATGAAGCTGATGCAGCTGAAGCTGTTGCAGCTGATGCAGCTGAAGCTGATGAAGCTGATGCAGCTGAAGCTGATGAAGCTGATGCAGCTGAAGCTGCTGAAGCTGAAGAAGCTGATGCAGCTGAAGCTGCTGAAGCTGATGAAGCTGATGCAGCTGAAGCTGAAGCAGCTGAAGCTGATGAAGCTGATGCAGCTGAAGCTGCTGAAGCTGAACCTGATGCAGCTGAAGCTGATGAAGCTGATGCAGCTGAAGCTGCTGAAGCTGAAGAAGCTGATGCAGCTGAAGCTGCTGAAGCTGATGAAGCTGATGCAGCTGAAGCTGAAGCAGCTGAAGCTGATGAAGCTGATGCAGCTGAAGCTGCTGAAGCTGAACCTGATGCAGCTGAAGCTGAAGCTGATGCAGCTGAAGCTGATGCAGCTGATGAAGCTGATGCAGCTGAAGCTGAAGCAGCTGAAGCTGATGAAGCTGATGCAGCTGAAGCTGAAGCTGAACCTGATGCAGCTGAAGCTGAAGCTGATGCAGCTGAAGCTGATGCAGCTGCTGAAGCTGCTGAAGCTGAAGCTGATGCAGCGGTGCTCACTGTGCAGGAGGCCATCGTGACCTCTGAGGAGCTGGGTCAGGACCTGGAGCATGTGGAGCTCCTGCAGAAGAAGTTTTGAGGAGTTCCAGACGGACCTGGCGGCTCACGAGGAGCGCGTGAACGAAGTGAACCAGCTGGCCGGGAAGCTGATCCAGGAGGCGCACCCGGAGAACGAGTTGATCGTCAGGAAGCAGGAGAGGTGAACGCGGCCTGGCAGCGCCTGAAGGGCCTGGCCCTGCAGAGGCAGACCCGGCTGTTCGGCTCTGCCGAGGTGCAACGCTTCAACAGGTGAACGCCAGAAACCTCAGGATGAACGTCTTCTCAGGTTGGACCGTTCTCTGAGCTGTGATGCTGCTTCTGTCTGCAGGGATGTGGACGAGACCATCAGCTGGATCAAGGAGAAGGAGCAGCTGATGGCGTCCGATGACTTTGGGCGGGACTTGGCCAGCGTTCAGGCTCTGCTGAGGAAACAGGAGGGTCTGGAGCGACCTGGCAGCTCTGAAGGACAAGGTGGGACTCCTGCTGCCCCACATTCCCACTCAGCATTCCTAAGCCCTGCTAACACCCTTCCTGCTGTCAACCAGGTGAACACCCTGGGAGGGGATGCCGAGCGCCTGCAGCAGACCCATCCTCAGAACGCTTCCCAGATCCACCTGAAGAAAGATGAACTCATCACCAACTGGGAGCAGATCCAGACGCTGGCAGCTGAACGCCACGCCCGTCTCAACGACTCCTACCAGTACGCACTGCCAACCAACCAACCAACCAACCAACCAACCAACCAACCAACCAGACACACAACCAACCAACCAGACACACAACCAACCAACCAACCAACCAACCAACCAACCAACCAGACACACAACCAACCAACCAACCAACCAACCAGACACACAACCAACCAACCAACCAACCAGACACACAACCAACCAACCAACCAGACACACAACCAACCAACCAACCAACCAACCAGACACACAACCAACCAACCAACCAACCAACCAGACACACAACCAACCAACCAACCAACCAACCAACCAGACACACAACCAACCAACCAACCAACCAGACACACAACCAACCAACCAACCAGACACACAACCAACCAACCAACCAGACACACAACCAACCAACCAACCAACCAGACACACAACCAACCAACCAGACACACAACCAACCAACCAACCAACCAACACACAACCAACCAACCAACCAACCAACCAGACACACAACCAACCAACCAACCAACCAGACACACAACCAACCAACCAACCAGACACACAACCAACCAACCAACCAACCAACCAGACACACAACCAACCAACCAACCAACCAGACACACAACCAACCAACCAACCAGACACACAACCAACCAACCAACCAACCAACCAGACACACAACCAACCAACCAACCAACCAGACACACAACCAACCAACCAACCAACCACACACCAACCAACCAACCAACCAACCAACCAACCAACCAACCAACCAGACACACACCAACCAACCAACCAGACACACAACCAACCAACCAACCAACCAACCAACCAACCAACCAACCAACCAACCAAACACACAACCAACCAACCAACCAACCAGACACACAACCAACCAACCAGACACACAACCAACCAACCAACCAACCAGACACACAACCAACCAACCAACCAACCAGACACACAACCAACCAACCAACCAACCAACCAACCAACCACACACCAACCAACCAACCAACCAACCAGACACACAACCAACCAACCAACCAGACACACAACCAACCAACCAACCAGACACACACACAACCAACCAACCAACCAACCAACCAGACACACAACCAACCACACAACCACAACCAACCAACCAACCAGACACACAACCAACCAACCAACCAGACACACACCAACCAACCAACCAGACACACAACCAACCAACCAACCAACCAGACACACAACCAACCACACAACCACACACACAACCAACCAACCAACCAACCACACACACAACCAACCAACCAACCAACCAACCAGACACACAACCAACCAACCAACCAGAACACACAACCAACCACAACCAGACACAACCAACCAACCAACCAACCAACCAACCAGACACACAACCAACCAACCAACCAACCAACACACAACCAACCAACCAACCAACCAGACACACAACCAACCAACCAACCAACCAACCAGACACACAACCAACCACCAGACACACAACCAACCAACCAACCAACACACACAACCAACCAACCAACCAACCAACCACACACAACCAACCACACAACCACACAACCAACCACCAACCAACACACAACCAACCAACCAACCAGACACACACCAACCAACCAACCAGACACACCAACCAACCAACCAACCAACACAACAACCAACCACACAACCACCACACAACCACCAACCAACCAACCAACCAGACACACAACCAACCAACCACACACCAACCAACCAACCAACCAGACACACAACCAACCAAACCAGACACACAACCAACCAACCAACCAACCACACAACCAACCACACAACCAACCAGACAACCAACCAACCAACCAACCACCAACCAGACACACAACCAACCACACAACCACACAACCAACCAACCAACCAGACACACAACCAACCAACCAGACACACAACCAACCAACCAACCAACCAGACACACAACCAACCACACAACCACACACACAACCAACCAACCAACCAACCAACCAACCAGACACACAACCAACCACACAACCACACACACAACCAACCAACCAACCAACCAACCAACCAACCAACCAACACACACAACCAACCAACCAACCAAACCAACCAACCAACCAACACACAACCAACCAACCAACCAGACACACCAACCAACCAACCAACCACACAACCAACCACACAACCAACCAGACAACCAACCAACCAACCACCACACAACCAGACACACAACCAACCACACAACCACCAACCAACCAACCAACCAGACACACACCAACCAACCCCAGACACACACCAACCAACCAGAACACACACAACCCACCAACCAGACACACACCAACCACACAACCACACACACAACCAACCAACCCACCCCACAACCAACCAACCAACCAGACACACAACCAACCAACCACACAACCACACAACCACCAACCAACCAACCACACCAACACAACCCAACCAACCACCATACACACAACCAACCAACCACCATAAACCAACCAACCAGACACACAACCTACCAACCAGACACACAACCAACCAACCAACCAACCACACAACCAACCACACAACCAACCAGACAACCAACCAACCAACCACACAACCACACTACCAACCAACCACACAACCAACCAACCACACAACCACACAACCAACCACACAACCACACAACCAACCAACCACACAACCACCACCAACCAACCAACCAACCAACCAGACAACCAACCAACCAACCAACCACACAACCACACAAACAACCACACAACCAACCAACCACACAACCACACAACCAACCACACAAACAACCACACAACCAACCAACCACACAAACAACCACACAACCAACCAACCAACCACCAACCAACCAACCAACCACACAACCAACACCAACCACAAACCACCAACCACACAACCCAAACCAAACCACAACCAACCACACAACCCAACCACACAACCAACCACTACAACCAACCAACAACCATCCACACAACAACCACACAACCAACCAACCAACCACTCACCAACAACCAACCACCAAACCAACCAACCACACAACCAACCAACCACACACAACCAACCAACCAACCACACAACCACACAACACCAACCACCACCAACCACACCAACCAAACAACCACACAAACAACCAACCAAACAACCATCCACACACCAACCACCAACCAACCAACCACACAAACCAACACCAACCACCACAACCAAACAACCACCACACAACCAACCAACAACCAAACCAACCAACAACCACCCAACCAGCCAAACCACAACCAACCACCAACCAACCACAAACAACCACCAACCCCCACCACCAACCACCACCAACCAACACAACAACCAACCAACCAACCAACCACAAAACCACCAACCACACAACCAACCAACCAACCACACAACCAACCAACCACACAACCACCAACAAACAACCACCCCACAACCAAACAACCAACAACCATCCACACAACCACCACACACCACACAACCAACCAACCAACCACCACCAACCAACCACACCAACCAACCAACCAACCAACCAACCACACACCAACCAACCACACAACCACACAACCACCAACCACACAACCAACCAACCACACAACCACCAACCACACAACCAACCACACAAACCAACCAAACAACCATCCACACAACCAACCACACAACAACCAACCACACAACCAACCAACCAACCAACCACACAACCAACAACCACACACAACCAACCAACCAACCACCAACCAACCAAACAACCACACAACCAACCAACCACCACCAACCACACAACCAACCACACAACCAACCAACCAACCACAAAACCAACCAACCAACCACACAACTAACCAACCAACCAACCAGACAACCAACCAACCAACCAACCAACCACAACCAACCAACCAACCACCACCAACCACCAACCACCAACCAACCAACCAACCAACCACACAACCAACCAACCAACCAACCAACCCCAACCAAACCAACCAACCAGACAACCACATAACCAACCACACAACCAACCAACCACCAACCAACCAAACAACCACACAACCAACCAACCAACCACCAACCAACCAACCAACCAACCACCAACCAACACCAACCACACAACCAACCAACCACACAACCAACCAACCAACCAACCATCACAGACCACCAGTAGATGGTCTTTCTTTTGCAATTTTTTTGGTTTTTGCACTTTTGTTTCTTCTTCCTCCTCTTGTTAGTTGGTGAAACATTGTGTCCTTCTGTCCTCCAGTCTGCAGCGTTTCACTGCTGACTTCAGAGATCTGACCAGCTGGGTGACAGAGATGAAGGCTCTTATCAATGCCGACGAGCTGGCCAACGACGTGGCCGGAGCCGAAGCGCTGCTGGACGGCACCAGGAGCACAAGGTGACACTCTTTAAAGCTGAAGGTGGTCAGAGACCAGAACCGGGCATTTACTGAACGTGGATTGGCTTGTTTTGTCTCCTACAGGGAGAAATCGATGCCCACGAGGACAGCTTCAGGGCCACAGATGAAGCTGGTCAGGCCCTGCTCAGTGCAGGACACTACGCCTCCGAGGAGGTCAAGGAGAAGGTGGGAGCGTCAGATCGGGTCTCCTGAAGGTCCAGTTTATCTGTTGGTGTGCTTTAACTGGGTTCTGTGTGTCTGCAGTTGGGGATCCTGGCCCAGGAGAAGGAGTCCCTCCTGGAGCTGTGGGAGGTCCGCCGGCAGCAGTACAACAGTGCATGGACCTGCAGCTGTTCTACAGGGACACGGAGCAGGTGGACAACTGGATGAGCAAACAGGAGGTAACCTGAGCACCGTCTTCAGAGATGGGCTGGATTAACTGGATTAACTGATGAACTGTACATCTCTGCAGGCTTTCCTTCTGAACGAAGACCTGGGAGACTCCTTGGACAGCGTGGAAGCACTGCTGAAGAAACACGAGGACTTTGAGAAATCTCTCAGCGCTCAGGAGGAGAAGATCACAGTGAGTCATCTCCTGGTTCCTCTGACCATCACTGATGCTCTGCAGGATCATGTTGTCTCATACCTCTGCTGCATCTCCAGGCTCTGGATGAATTCGCCACCAAGCTAATCCAGAACAGCCACTATGCTAAGGAGGACGTGGCAACGCGCAGAGACGCTGTGAGTCTTCTCCTTCCACTGTAGTTTTGAACTCCAGCTGGGGGAGCTGAGTCATGGTTTATTGTCTTCCTCTGCTTCTAGCTCCTCAACCGCAGGAACGCCCTGCATGAGCGCGCTCAGGCCCGCCGGGCCGCCCTGGAGGACTCCTTCCACCTGCAGCAGTTCTTCAGGGATTCTGATGAGCTGAAGAGTTGGATAAACGAGAAAATGAAGACTGCTACAGATGAGAGCTACAAGGTCTGCTGCAGCTTCTCCTCACTCCATGCCTTCTTTTCAGCCTTTTTTTCCATAATTTATTTCCTATTTCATCCCTCCGTCTATCAGTTTATGCTTCCGTCAGTTTATGCTTCTGTTGGCTAACTCCTCTGCCTCCAGGACCCGTCCAACCTGCAGGGGAAGGTGCAGAAACACCAGGCCTTCGAGGCCGAGCTGGCAGCCAATCAGAGCCGCATCGACGCCCTGCAGAAGTCCGGCCAGGAGCTGCTGGACAGGAAGCACTATGCGTCCTCTGAGGTCACCGCCCGCATGGAAGATGTTAGCGCGCAGTGGAAGAAGCTGCTGGAGCCACAGAGCTCAAGGAGGCACTGCTGGCAGACAGGCCTTAGTGTTCATCACGTTTAGATACCTGGAGTCTGGAAAAATATGACAATTCCGGAATTAAATCATTGCTCCCATCATGCATCCAGTGAATTATAGAAATATCTACCTTCAATTATTGGAGCATTTGCTGTCGAAGCTCTAAAATCGGCTAATCTGGGATCAGAGAGTAGAACGCCTTAAGTGATTTGATTCTGCATCTCTGTGTTTGTTCCAGGTATCAAGCTACGGGAGGCCAACCAGCAGCAGCAGTTCAACAGGAATGTGGAGGACATTGAGCTCTGGCTCTATGAGGTCGAAGGTCACTTGGCCTCTGACGACTACGGGAAAGACCTGACGAGCGTCCAGAACCTGCAAAAGAAGCACGCCCTGCTGGAAGCCGACGTGGCAGCGCACCAGGTGACCCCCACATCCCAGAACCCACCAGGACTGCGCGTTTCCGTCTGTAGAGGTCGGCGCTGTGACCTCTCCTGTGAATGTTCCCCCACCAGGATCGGATCGACGGGATCACCATCCAGGCTCGGCAGTTCCAGGAAGCCGGCCACTTTGACGCAGACAACATCCAGAAGAAGCAGGAGGCTCTGGTGGTTCGCTATGAAGCTCTACGGGAGCCGATGGCGGCTCGCAAGCAGAAGCTGTCTGACTCGCTGCGCCTGCAGCAGCTCTTCAGGGACGTGGAGGACGAGGAGACCTGGATCAGGGAGAAGGAGCCCATCGCCTCGTCCACCAACAGAGGTATCAACCCCCAGAACACTGGCTGTCAGGGAAGCCATCTTCACTACTGTGTTTCCTGATTTATGGATCAGTTAAAACTTGGTTTCTATTTTAGAGAGATAATCTGAGTCTGGAGGAATGTTGAGCTTGTAAGATCCCGGACTGACCTTTTAGGTACAGATGGAATGACGAGCCATAACTTCCTGTTTGTGTCTCAGGTAAAGACCTTATTGGAGTCCAGAACCTGCTGAAGAAGCACCAGGCTCTCCAGGCTGAGATCGCAGGTCACGAGCCTCGGATCAAAGCCGTGACCCAGAAAGGAGACACCATGGTGGAGGAAGGTTCGTGAATTTAGATCCTCAACTTCCTGAAAGCGTTCCAGCTTCCTCTCAGGGTGCTGAGGCTCGGATGCTGGTTCTCAGGTCACTTTGCCGGGGAGGAGGTGAAGGCCAAGCTGGGGGAGTTGCACGGACGTTGGGACAACCTGAAGGGCAAGGCGGGCCAGAGGAGGCAGGATCTGGAGGACTCTCTGCAGGCCCAGCAGTACTTTGCCGACGCCAACGAGGCCGAGTCCTGGATGAGGGAGAAGGAGCCCATCGTCGGGAGCCCAGACTATGGAAAGACGAGGATTCAGCTGAGGTATGGAAGGTTGGCAGCAGTTGTTTGGTCCTGCTGTGAGACGCTGCGTTCTCACTCTGAGGTCCGGTCCACAGGCACTGCTGAAGAAGCACGAGGCCCTGATGTCAGACCTGTCGGCGTACGGCAGCAGCATCCAGGCTCTGAAGGAGCAGGCTCAGTCCTGCAGGGTGAGTCTAATTGTTCTGATCAGATCTGAAGTTCGGTTCTGTTAGATGACAGGTTGGGTTTCCATTATGAACAGCAACAAGTGGCTCCGACTGATGACGAGACTGGGAAGGAGCTGGTTCTGGCTCTGTACGACTATCAGGAGAAAAGTCCTCGCGAAGTGACTATGAAGAAGGGTGACATCCGACCCTGCTCAACAGCACCAACAAGGTACAGAACCTCACTGGACAGAGATCACAGGAACAGTGTTCTCTGTTTCTGAAGGGCACCATGCTGGGGTCCAGAGTGGATACGGCTTAGTTTTACTGTTTGGAAGGTTTTCTTTCAACAGCCAGACTGTACAAGAGCAGCCAGACTGCAGTCAGATCTGTTTCTGATGATCTGACTGCAGACTCTTGGTTTGGTTCTGACGGGTTCATGGCCCAGAACAGACTGGGAATGTCTGGAAAACTGGGAAAATTAAATGATAGATGGAAAAGTAATAGTTTTTCCATTCTTTTACTCCCTATTCCATCCATTGGTTAATGCATCCGTCGGTTTATGCTTCCATCAGTTTATGCTTCCATCAGTTTATGCATCCGTCGGTTTATGCATCCATCAGTTTATGCATCCATCCAGCTCGCCCATCCTTCCTGATCCCAGCAGAAGTACAACCCATGAATGTTCATGTTCAGTCTTTAAAATCAGCTTTAAAAAAGAGGACTTGGGAATTGGAGTCTGGAAAGATGTAGTATGTTTTAAGGAATGTTGTATTTTGATGCAGAAGCCTGCAGTTCTGCAGCAGGATGTCTGTCTGTGTTGTGAATGTTCTTGCTGTCTGATGCGTCTTCTCGTCCCAGGACTGGTGGAAGGTGGAGGTGAACGACCGCAGGGCTTTGTTCCGGCCGCCTATGTGAAGAAGTTGGACCCGACTCAGTCGTCTTCCAGGGAGAACCTGCTGGACGATCATGGCAGCATCGCAGCTCGACAGGAACAGATCGAGAACCAGTAAGAAATGTCTTTCCTGTCTTGTGGGCTTTCCTAACACGTTCCTCCTTCCTGTGGGATCTAACTGGTCCCACCCACTAATGACCCGGCTCCTGGTTCTGTTTCTGTCTCCTCTTCCTTGTCTAACCCCTAACCTGGCCTCGCTGCGGCAGGCTCGTCACCAAGGAGCCCTGCAGCGTGTCTGTGCGCATGAAGCAGGTGGAAGAGCTGTGAGTAGGAACCGGCGTTCCGACCCGTTTCCCCGTGATCCGCAGCGGTTTAGCCTCATGTGTCTGTGATCCTCCATCCTCCATCATCCCATGGCTTGCTCTCTTCCTTTTCCTGCCATGTGAAGCAGAAACAGGGAAACATTTCAGGTCCTGTGTTGAATGTAGATGTTCGGTACCATCCCAAACCGCTCCGCTTTACTGAGGTTCTGCTGCGTCCCTTGGACCCGCCCGCACTAACACGGGCCAGGACAACAAGTTAAACTGATAAATTGTTGAGCGGTTCTGCTGAGGCCGTTAAAAACATCGAGCTCGAGTTGCTATCGAGGGGTTACCAGGGCAACGAGACCTAAAGGTGTCTGACCTTTTTGGATGAGGGTGAAAGGTCAGACACATCTGTGGTCCTGCCTGGCAGTAGGGCTGAAACGATTCCTCGATGATTATGATTCCTCCAGGTGAATGGACCTGCCTCCAAGCTTCGTTCATCTGTTTTATTACTCGGTTTTCTGACCAGAACATTATGGAGTTCTGACGAAACCAAAGTGCTACATAAAGTCCAATCTTCAGGAGCCGCCAGTGGGGATTGGATTGATTGGTGATAATCATCATGGTTTCAGGGACCAATCAGAATCCTTAAAATGACGGGCGATGCCTGGAGTCCGGCAGCTTTTCTCCTCTGCAGCTGCAGGTTCTGAGCTGCAGGTTCTGGGCTGCAGGTTCTGGGCTGCGGGTTCTGAGCTGCAGGTTCTGAGCTGCAGGTTCTGAGCTGCAGGTTCTGAGCTGCAGGTTCTGGGCTGCAGGTTCTGGGCTGCAGGTTCTGAGCTGCAGGTTCTGGGCTGCAGGTTCTGGGCTGCAGGTTCTGAGCTGCAGGTTCTGAGCTGCAGGTTCTGGGCTGCAGGTTCTGCAAACGGAGGCGAAGCGTCAGCAGCAGCTGATGCATGATGTCAGGGTCGCCGCTCCAGCCAGGCGACTCCGTGTCGCCTCCCTGTCTGTGCGGCGGATCCTGTCCGCTGACGCCTCCCCTCTCTGCAAGGTACGGCACGCTGTTGGAGCTGGGAGAGAAGAGGAAGGACATGCTGGAGAAGAGCTGCAAGAAGTTCATGTTGTTCCGCGAAGCCAACGAACTCCAGCAGTGGATCCATGAGAAGGAGAGCGCCCTGACCAACGAGGAGGTCGGCTCGGACCTGGAGCAGGTCGAGGTTCTGCAGAAGAAGTTCGACGACTTCCAGAAGGTAACGCCGGGGGTTTGTTCAGGACCAGAACCGGGCCTCCCGGTCCCGGTTCCGTCCCGGTTCTGATGTCTGCGTTCTGCTCGGCCGTCCAGGACCTGAAGGCCAACGAGTCCCGGCTGAGGGACATCAACAAGGTGGCGTCGGAGCTGGAGTCTGAAGGCCTGATGGCGGAGGAGGCTCCCATGGTCCAGGCCCAGGTGAGCTGCACCGGTTCCGTCTGACCCGGCCGCCGGTTCCGTCTGACCCGGCCGCCGGTTCCGTCTGACCCGGCCGCCGGTTCCGTCTGACCCGGCCGCCGGTTCCGTCTGACCCGGTTTGTGTCTTTGTGTCTGCAGCAACAGGAGCAGCTGGGATCCGCTCCCGGAAAGGTCCGGTTCTTCGCCGTCCTTCGCTTGTTGCTGGTTCTGACGAGTTAATCAGTTTTTCTGTGTTCGACAGGACGAGTCTGACTCCAAGACGGCTTCGCCCTGGAAGGTAAGCTCCGCCCACCGCCCGGCCGGTTCTGGTTCTGCTGTCGGTCCGATCGCGCCGACTGGTCACCGCCCTCACCGTGTCGGTCTGAAATGAAAGGGTTCGATCGGCCGATCTCTCCTGACTGCTGTGGTGTTTGTTTTTCCTCTTGACCTTTGACCTCAGACCATACGACTGGGTGTCCAAACGACGGCTAACTTTAATACCATCAAGGTAAGACCCGACTGATCCGAACCCGTCCTGCTAACCCGTAGCTCCGCCCCTTCCTGTTGGTTCTGTTCTCACCCTGCACCCGTCCTGCTGGACCCATCTTCCTGTTTCCTGTTTGCTCCTGGCTGCCAGGAGGCACTTCCTGCTCTGCTGTGATTGGTCACAGACCTGAGGAAGTATTCCCACCTCCAACAGGTTCATGTTCTCATTTTGAATGAATTAACGTGGATTTTATGTGACGGAACAAAACATCTGCAGACTGAAACTGACACATTCAGTTTTCAAGTCTTTAGCTCTGGCCTTTGACTAGGCCATGCTGACATTCCAGTTCTGTGTGATTCATCCTCATTCCTGTCCTGGTTGATCTGCAGGTTCATCTCTTATGATGGATTCAAATGGGCTCAATAATAATGATTGAAAATCCATTTTGTTATTGATGACACGTTTCATGTTGTGCTGATCAATATATAAATATGAGGTTTTATCATCACTGTTTGGATGGCAGTGAGAGGCTAACAACACGTTAGCATCGCTATGCTAACGCTAAAGTTAGCCTCAGGAGAATACCATAACAACCTGTTAAAGGTCACAGTGTTAAAGGTCAGACAGTGTTAAAGGTCAGATAGTGTTAAAGGTCACAGTGTTAAAGGTCACAGTGTTAAAGGTCACAGTGTTAAAGGTCACCGTGTTAAAGGTCAGACAGTGTTAAAGGTCACAGTGTTAAAGGTCAGACAGTGTTAAAGGTCACAGTGTTAAAGGTCACAGTGTTAAAGGTCACCGTGTTAAAGGTCAGACAGTGTTAAAGGTCATAGTGTTTAAGGTCACAGTGTTAAAGGTCACAGTGTTAAAGGTCAGACAGTGTTAAAGGTCACAGTGTTAAAGGTCAGACAGTGTTAAAGGTCACAGTGTTAAAGGTCACAGTGTTAAAGGTCAGACAGTGTTAAAGGTCACAGTGTTAAAGGTCAGACAGTGTTAAAGGTCACAGTGTTAAAGGTCACAGTGTTAAAGGTCACCGTGTTAAAGGTCAGACAGTGTTAAAGGTCACAGTGTTAAAGGTCACAGTGTTAAAGGTCACAGTGTTAAAGGTCACCGTGTTAAAGGTCAGACAGTGTTAAAGGTCACAGTGTTAAAGGTCAGACAGTGTTAAAGGTCATAGTGTTTAAGGTCACAGTGTTAAAGGTCACAGTGTTAAAGGTCAGACAGTGTTAAAGGTCACAGTGTTAAAGGTCAGACAGTGTTAAAGGTCACAGTGTTAAAGGTCACAGTGTTAAAGGTCAGACAGTGTTAAAGGTCACAGTGTTAAAGGTCAGACAGTGTTAAAGGTCACAGTGTTAAAGGTCACAGTGTTAAAGGTCACCGTGTTAAAGGTCAGACAGTGTTAAAGGTCACAGTGTTAAAGGTCACAGTGTTAAAGGTCAGACAGTGTTAAAGGTCACCGTGTTAAAGGTCAGACAGTGTTAAAGGTCACAGTGTTAAAGGTCACAGTGTTAAAGGTCAGACAGTGTTAAAGGTCAGACAGTGTTGAAGGTCACAGCTCATGTCCCAGTATTTACAGATGATCAGCAGATTCTCTGTCATTCTGTTGTCATTTTTACACGTTTCCATTTTATTTCTTGTTTTTTATTCATATTTAAAGTTTCCATCGATCAGCAACGTTTACAAATTCAAATCTATTGATTAATTGAGCTTCATGTTAATAAATTGCCAATTGGTCTCAGAACAATAATCAATGATCCAGTGAAGGTCTCTGTGTCCGGATGATGTTGCAGAACCAAACCCGGCTCAACCAGAACCAGAACCTCCCCGACCCAGTAGCTCTGTGTTCGGTCACATTGAACCCGTTGGTGTGTCTGGAGGTTGTGGGTGCGAATACGTCCCGGTCTGGGTGACGCAGCGGGGCGATCCCAGTCTGACCAGTGTCTGTGTGCCGCAGGAGCTGAACAACCGCTGGCGCTCGCTGCAGCAGCTGGCCGAGGACCGCAGCAACATGCTGGGCAGCGCCCACGAGGTGCAGCGCTTCCACAGGTAACCCTGACGCCCTGCCGGCCCATCGGAGACTGGCAGCGACGCTCAGGCGTGTCACTTCCTCTCAGGGACGCCGACGAAACCAAGGAGTGGATCGAGGAGAAGAACCAGGCGCTGAACACGGACAACTACGGCCACGACCTGGCCAGCGTCCAGGCGCTGCAGCGCAAACACGAAGGCTTCGAGAGAGACCTGGCGGCGCTGGGCGATAAGGTCAGGACCCGCCGTGACCCCCGGGTGACCCCCCAGGTGACCCGCCGCTCCCCGGCCTTCACGCAGACTGCTCCTGTCCGACAGGTGAAGTCTCTGGGCGAGACGGCGGAGCGTCTGATCCAGTCGCACCCGGAGGCCGTGGACGACATCCAGGAGAAATGCACAGAGCTGAACACGGCGTGGAGCAGCTTGGTGGGCCGCGCCGACCAGCGCAAGGACAAGCTGGGCAACTCCCACGACCTGCAGCGCTTCCTGTCCGACTTCAGGTGGGCGGCGTGCGGACCGGGCCCGTTGACCCGCTGACCCGTTAATCTGGCGGTTAATGGCGTCAAGGTTCTGTTGCTGGTTTCACTGATCAGGTGGAAAGATTGTGGCTCCAAGTGTCGTGTCTGGAGTCTGGAGGACTTTGATCGTGAATATCGATATGTATCGTTAGTAGAAACCAGCGCTGGGTTTAGTGTTGTCGTTGTGAAAAGGTCCGGATCTGGAGCGACCCGGTTAGGATGAGCGGCTCTGTGTCCTCCTGCAGGGACCTGATGTCGTGGATCAACGGGATCCGAGGCCTGGTGTCGTCCGAGGAGTTGGCGAAAGACGTCACGGGCGCCGAGGCGCTGCTGGAGCGCCACCAGGTGGGCGGAGCTCCTCCTTCTCTCCCGCGGTAAGCTGCCGGTGCGGTTCTGCTGACGGACTGCGGGCCTTGCAGGAGCACCGGACGGAGATCGACGCGCGGGCCGGGACCTTCCAGGCCTTCGAGCAGTTCGGCCAGCAGCTGCTGGCGCGCGGCCACTACGCCAGCGCCGACATCCAGCAGAAGCTGAAGGCTCTGGACCAGGAGCGCGCCGACCTGGAGAAGGCCTGGGTGCAGCGCCGCATGATGCTGGACCAGTGCCTGGAGCTGCAGGTGAGCTGGACCCTGCTGGGCCGGACCCTGCTGGGCCGGACCCTGCTGGGCCGGACCCCGCCGGGCCGGACCCCGCTGACTCCGCCCCCTCCTCACCCTCAGCTCTTCAACCGGGACTGCGAGCAGGCGGAGAACTGGATGGCGGCGAGGGAAGCCTTCCTGGCCAGCGACGACAAGGGCGACTCGCTGGACAGCGTGGAGGCGCTCATCAAGAAGCACGAGGACTTTGACAAGGCCATCAACGTCCAGGTTGGTGACCCGCCGGGTCAGAACCGGCTCTGACCCGGTTCAGACTCAGTTCTGAGCCGGTTCTGAATTCGCTGCAGGAGGAGAAGATCGCCGCCCTGCAGTCGTTTGCTGACCAGCTGATCGGAGCCGATCATTACGCCAAGCCGGAGATCTACAACCGCCGCAACGAGGTTCTGGACAGGTCAGCTGTTTTTCAAAATAAAAGTCTGGTGTCCAGGTGACGGTAACAACTGGAGCCACAGCACATTCAGGTGGGACCACAGGAAGCTGGTTCCACTACCAGCTTCCTGTGTCTTTCAAAATAAAGCTCGGGTTGAGCTCCAGAACTTCTGGACTCGGTGACGTTTTACCGCAGACGGTTCTGGTTCAGGACGGGTTCCTGTTCTCCAGGTGGCGCCGGCTGAAGGCCCAGATGATCGAGAAGCGCTCCAAGCTGGGCGAGTCGCAGACGCTGCAGCAGTTCAGCCGCGACGTGGACGAGATCGAGGCCTGGATCAGCGAGAAGCTGCAGACCGCCACCGACGAGTCCTACAAGGATCCCACCAACATCCAGGTTGGTTCCGGTTCCGGTTCCGCTGTGAGCTTCGTCCTCCCTGTAATCCCGTCTGAACGCCTCTCTCTTCTACCCTCTCTAGCTGTCCAAGCTGCTGGTAAGTTGTAGTCGTGTGTCACTAACCGGCAGACAGACGGTCGTCCGTTTTGTCCCGTTTGTCCTCCATCGGCTCCGACTTGAGTTCAGGTCTTTAGTTCTGCTTCCAGTTCAGATCCCTGCAGGAGGTCCAGTTCTCAGAACCGTCCTGAAGGTTCTGCCTCAGCCCGGTCCAGAGAACCGGTCCAATCGGAACCAGAGCTGCACCACGTGTCGCGTCGTCGTCCAGATATAAACCCGAATGTCCGGGCTGACATGTTGTCGTGGCAATAAGGCCTCATGCGGTGCAGTTCTGGCGCGACTCCGGTCGGTTCTGACCCAGAAGCAGCTTGGAGTGACTGTGTGTGTTTTGGCTCCATCATCAGTTTTTGTCCTCCGTGTCCATAAATGTCCTCTGTGTCCGTAACCACGTCCTGTTAAAGTCCCAGAGCGCCCGGCGTGAACGGGCCGGGCCGAGCCGATCCGGGCCGGGCCGGTCTGAGCCGAGCCGGGCCGGGCCGAGCCGATCCGGGCCGGGCCGGTCTGAGCCGAGCCGGGCCGGGCCGAGCCAAGCAGAACCTTCTGACGCCGTGTCTGTGCCGCCAGAGCAAACATCAGAAGCACCAGGCGTTTGAGGCGGAGCTGCACGCCAACGCCGACCGGATCAAAGGCGTCATCGACACGGGGAACGCGCTGATCCAGAGAGGAGCCTGCGCCGGCAGCGAGGACGCCGTCAAGGTGAGCCGACCCCGCGACCCGACCGAAACCCCTGATCCCAGTGGCTGTGGGCGGCTCAGGAAGTCCAGTCTGGGTTTCGCCTGCAGGCCCGGCTCAACGCGCTGGACGAGCAGTGGCAGTTCCTCGTCAACAAATCGGCAGAGAAGAGTCAGAAGCTGAAGGAGGCCAACAAGCAGCAGAACTTCAACACCGGCATCAAGGACTTTGACTTCTGGCTGTCTGAGGTGAGGACCGCTCTGGACCGCCGGGCGCCACGGCCAGCGCTGCGCTAAACATCCTGACCGCGTCTCCTCAGGTGGAAGCTCTCCTGGCCTCCGAGGATTACGGCAAAGACCTGGCGTCGGTCAACAACCTGCTGAAGAAGCACCAGCTGCTGGAGGCCGACATCTCTGCTCACGAGGTACGGCGCCCGTTCTGTCGTTGCCGAGACGGGAAACGGTGAACGAAGGAGTTCTGATGCTGGTGGCTCCCGCAGGACCGCCTGAAGGACCTGAACGGCCAGGCCGACAGCCTGATGGCCAGCAACGCCTTCGACACCTCGCAGGTGAAGGACAAGCGCGACGCCGTCAACGGCCGCTTCGCCAAGATCAAGAGCATGGCCGCCGGCCGCCGCGCCAAGCTCAACGAGTCGCACCGCCTGCACCAGTTCTTCAGGGACCTGGACGACGAGGAGTCCTGGATCAAGTAAGACCTGCAGCCTCTGCTCCTCTGGGGGAACCGGTGACCTTCACTGACCTCTGCTCCTCTGGGGGAACCGGTGACCTTCACTGACCTCTGCTCCTCTGGGAGAACCGGTGACCTTCACTGACCTCTGGGGGAACCGGTGACCTTCACTGACCTCTGCTCCTCTGGGGGAACCGGTGACCTTCACTGACCTCTGCTCCCAATCCCTCAGGGAGAAGAAGCTGTTGGTCGGATCGGAGGATTACGGACGTGATTTGACGGGAGTTCAGAACCTGAGGAAGAAGCATAAGAGGCTGGAAGCCGAGCTGACGGCACATGAGCCGGCCATCCAGGTAGGACCTCTGACCTCTGACCTGTGGGGTCAGTTCGGAGCAGCAGATGTTTCCCTGACTTTGTCGTGGTTCCTCAGTCTGTGCTGGACACCGGGAAGAAGCTGTCTGATGACAACACCATCGGTCAGGAGGAGATCCAGCAGCGCCTGGCCCAGTTCGTGGACCACTGGAAGGAGCTGAAGGATTTATCTGGAGCCAGGTCAGAGGTCGTGATCCGGAGAGCCTGAGCTGCCGGATCGGCTCTGAAGCCGATTGCTTCTGGTTTCAGAGGGAAGAGGCTGGAGGAGTCGCTGGAATACCAGCAGTTTGTGGCGAACGTGGAGGAGGAGGAAGCTTGGATCAACGAGAAGTTGAACCTGGTTGGAAGCGAGGACTACGGAGACACGCTGGCGGCGGTGCAGGTGACTTCCTGTTCCTGTCCGGGTCACTTCCTGAGATGCCACAGGCGTTGATCTGCTGCCGTTTCCTCCTCAGGGCCTGCTGAAGAAACACGAAGCGTTTGAGACGGACTTCACGGTCCACCGGGACCGGGTCGGCGACGTCTGCGCCAACGGAGAGGAGCTCATCAAGAAGGTCCGCTCCGGAGTCCGGAACGACCCGGCCAGAACCGGCTCCCCTGCAGCACCGAGACCAAACTCTGCTCTGCTCCCTCCAGAACAACCACCACGTGGACAACATCAGCGCCAAGATGGCCGCCCTGAGAGGGAAGGTGTCGGAGCTGGAGAGGGCGGCGGCCCAGAGGAAGGCCAAGCTGGACGAGAACTCGGCGTTCCTGCAGTTCAACTGGAAGGCCGACGTGGTGGAGTCCTGGATCGGTACGGAACCGGAACCCGGTCCGCCGAACCGGAACCCGGTCCGCCGAACCGGAACCCGGTCCGCCGAACCGGAACCCGGTCCGCCGAACCGGAACCCGGTCCGCCGAACCGGAACCCGGTCCGCCGAACCGGAACCCGGTCCGCCGAACCGGAACCCGGTCCGCCGAACCGGAACCCGGTCCGCCGCAGGTTACAGGACCGGGTTCTAAACTTTGCCCGTCTGTTCAGGTGAGAAGGAGAACAGCCTGAAGACGGACGACTACGGCAGAGACCTGTCCTCCGTCCAGACGCTGCTCACCAAACAGGTGGGTTCTCCTCACAGCCGCCGCCACTCCTCTGTGTGTGACCCCTGACCTCTGACTCCGCCCTCTGCAGGAGACGTTTGACGCCGGCCTGCAGGCCTTCCAGGAAGGAAGGAAACCAACATCACGGCGCTGAAGGACCAGCTGCTGGCCGCCAAGCACGTCCAGTCCAAGGCCATCGAGGCGCGGCACGCCGCCCTCATCAAGCGCTGGAACCAGCTGCTGTCCAACTCGGCGGCGCGGAAGAAGAAGCTGCTGGAGGCGCAGGAGCATTTCCGCAAGGTGGAGGACCTCTTCCTGACCTTCGCCAAGAAGGCCTCGGCCTTCAACAGCTGGTTCGAGAACGCCGAGGAGGACCTGACCGACCCGGTGCGCTGCAACTCCCTGGAGGAGATCCGGGCGCTGCGCGACGCCCACGAGGCGTTCCGCTCGCTGAGCTCGGCCCAAACCGACTTCAACCAGCTGGCCGAGCTGGACCAGCAGATCAAAGCTACCAGGTGGTGTCCAACCCCTACACCTGGTTCACCATGGAGGCCCTGGAGGAGACCTGGAGGAACCTGCAGAAGATCATCAAGGTCCGGACGGAACCTCCGGCGGAACCGGGCGGAACCGGGTCGGCCCGGCGTGACGGTTCTGTTCTGTCTGCAGGAGAGAGCTGGAGCTGCAGAAGGAGCAGAGAGGCAGGAGGAGAACGACAAGCTGCGGCAGGAGTTCGCTCAGCACGCCAACGCCTTCCACCAGTGGCTGCAGGAGACCAGGTAGGGCCGGTTCGGTCCAAACAGGACTCTGGACCGGCTTGGATCCGGTTCTGGTGACACGTTGGTTGAGTCAGCGCTGCTGTAGGTGGTAATCTCACCGATACGCAGATCGGTTGGCAATTTGAGGCTGGGTGCCTTGCCCATAGGCACATCGATATGTGGCAGGAGGAAGCTAGATCGAACCTACAACCACTCTGCCATACAGCCCCCGTCGCCTCAGTCTTCATTAGCCGGCCATGCTAACGGCAGCTAGCATGGCCGGCTAATGAAGCGTCATGCTAGCTGCTGTTAGCATCACAGGCTACAGCGATCCTGAGTGAAACACTCGTATTCACACCTTTTAAACACAGACACGCCACACTTTTCAGTTCAGGCTCGTTTTTCCTTCCAGTTCTGAAACACGCCAGGCATACAATCACCATGGCAACCAGAGGCCCTGACCCGACTTGTTTCTGCTGAGTCGTTGATAAATGAAGGATCTTCACAATCTGGTTGAAAGTTTTTATTTTCTCAGAGGAACTTAGAATAAATCCGTTTCAGAAACGTTTCAGTTTTACATCCATCTGGTCAAGAAGCTGCTCATCACTGGAAAGTTTGGAGGAAGGAAAAACTCTGCTTCTAAAGTGATTTCATTCCATTGATTTATTTTGATGTTTTTCCAGGTTTTCCGGATCCGATCCACCTGCTGTGGTTCTGATCCGGTTCTGTTGCCGTGTCGCTAACCGCCTCTCTCTCTCTCTCTCTCTCTCTCTCTCTCTCTCTCGGCTGCGGCGGCTCATCCAATCAGGACGTATCTTCTGGACGGGTCAATATCTCCTCCTCCTCTGTGAATGTGTGATGATGATGATGGTCCTCCTCTTCCTCCTCCTCTTCCTCCTCCTCTTCCTCCTCCTCTTCCTCTGATAGCTTAGCGTAGCGTCGGGTTTTCTGTCTCAGATGATCTTTCTGGAAGGTTGAGCTGGTTCTGGTTCTAAAACCACCATGTTGGTCTCGGACCGCTCGGCGCCTCCCTGCTAACCGACCCCACCCCCTGTCAGAACCCGGCCCGGACCTCGGCTCATCCACCCGGTCTGGACCAGAACTTCTCCGGAGGTTCTGATCCACCCCGTCCTGGAGCCAAGGTTCCGCTCCGGAGTTCTGGTTCCGACCCACTAACAGCTGCTGCATGGTTCTGGTGCTTGGAGTGGACGTGTGCTGGAATGGAAATGTTGTGGTTCTGATCCGATCTCTCTCCGGGTCTCAGGTCCTGCATGGTGGAAGAGTCCGGAACCCTGGAGTCTCAGCTGGAGGCCACCAAGGTGAGCAGCTCGCTGTGTTCATGTGTTCATGCCCGGCGGTTCTGACCCGGTAACGTGACCTTTGACCCGATGCAGCGGAAGCACCAGGAGATCCGGGCGATGCGCAGCCAGCTGAAGAAGATCGAGGATCTGGGGGCGGCCATGGAGGAAGCTCTGATCCTGGACAACAAATACACGGAGCACAGCACCGTGGGTCTGGCCCAGCAGTGGGACCAACTGGACCAGCTGGGCATGAGGATGCAGCACAACCTGGAGCAGCAGATCCAGGCCCGGTACGGCAGAACCGCACATGGCTCCAGGCTGCTAACGGCTGCTAACGGCTGCTAACAGCTAACAGTCTCATTGTTATGTAAATTTGACCTAAAACCGTCTCAGTGCTGCCCTCTATGGGCTACTGCAGAGGTTGTCGCTTTAAAGAACGACTGTTTAGTTTTTTATTTTGTTTTTCATAAAATTTTTAGTCTCTATATTTGTGTTTAGTCAATTACTGAAAGTTGCAATTTGTGATCAATGGCTAAAAGCTTCTTGATGAAAGTCACTGGATTTATGGCTGTTGGTTTTATTAGTGACAGCTTCCAGCCCAGTCTGGCCCCGCCCCTCAGAGCATCCTGGCCCCGCCCTCATTTGGGGGCGGGGCCAGGTCCACATTAAGGACCAGAAGAATCGCTAACCTGTTGCTGTCGTTGCAGAAACACGACCGGCGTGACGGAGGAGGCGCTGAAGGAATTCAGCATGATGTTCAAGTAAGCTAGTGGAATCAGAACCGGGCCGTGAATTCCCGGGTCGGTTCTGACCTTTCCTGGTTTTGCTCCAGGCACTTCGACAAGGAGAAGTCGGGCCGCCTGAACCACCAGGAGTTCAAGTCGTGTCTGCGCTCGCTGGGCTACGACCTCCCCATGGTGGAGGAAGGAGAACCCGACCCGGAGTTTGAGGCCATCCTGGACACGGTGGATCCCAACAGGTGGGGCTCGGGTTCTGGAGCGGTTCGGACAGCTGTGGTTCTGCTTCCTGACCGGTCCGGTTCTGTTTCAGGGACGGGAACGTGTCGCTGCAGGAGTACATGGCCTTCATGATCAGCCGGGAGACGGAGAACGTCAAGTCGAGCGAGGAGATCGAGAGCGCCTTCCGGGCGCTGAGCGCCGAGAACAAGCCCTACGTCACCAAGGAGGAGCTGTACCAGGTGGGTGCGGCTCCGCTCCGGCCCGGTTCCGCCTCCGGGCCCGGCTCACGGTTCTGTTCTTCCTTCCAGAACCTGACCAAGGAGCAGGCCGACTACTGCCTGTCGCACATGAAGCCGTTCCTGGACAGCAAGGGCCGCGAGTTGCCGTCGGCGTTCGACTTCGTGGAGTTCACGCGCTCGCTGTTCGTCAACTGATCCCGCCCCTTTCCCCAGCGGCCAATCAGAGGCGTTCCCCTAACACACCTGGCCGATGCATGTCTGACACTAGAGCCGCTCACCGTCTGTCCTATTTAACTGCTTGTAGTGAAACTTTTAAACTGTGTGCTTCAATAAACGCTACTGGTTACCACTGGAAACCGACTCCTTTATTTCCCAGTTAGTCCAGTACCGAAAACTTCCCTGATTGGCTGTGAGCCCGTCACTCTGCCACCTGATTGGCTATCTGCTCCAGCTGCAGGCTCTCTGAGAGTCTCTGCTCCGTCAGGTCCGAGCTGAGCTGCCAGATGCCGACCGACCCTCGGACCGGCCCGCCGCCAGCAGCCGGGGGTTCTGGCTGTTGAAGGCCAGGCAGGTGGCGGTCCGACCCGGAGCGCCGTCCTGGGTGGTACCGGCGGGTCGCAGGGACTTCCGGGCGAGGTCGAAGATCTGGACCTCACCTGGAGAACAGAGTTCGGTCAGGATCCGGTCGGGTTCGTCTGCAAGCTGCCGGTCCCGGTCGGGCTCACCTGGCCCGGCGGCGGCGGCGAACACCAGCGGGCGGCTGGGGGACCACTGGACCTGGAAGACGTAGGAGTCCGAAACCCGGACGGACAGCAGCGGGTCGGGCTGCAGCAGCGAGCGGACCTGGACCAGGCCGTCGGTTCCCGCGCTGGCAAACAGGTTCCTGCAGAGACGAGTCGGGTCAGAGAGAATCGCCGGAGCGCAGAGCCCGATCGGTCCGGGTCGGGTCGGTACCGGTGGAACGGCGAGCAGTGGACGGAGTGGACCGGGCCGCCGGACGGCCTGAAGGAGAACACGGCGGGAGCCCTGGGGGTCACGCTGCGACCTTCAGAGGTCACCGCGGCCGGCGTCTGTGAGGAGAAGGAGCAGCGGAGCAGCAGGCCGCCTTCGGACCCGACCAGGAACGTGTCCGGGTCCCACGGAGACAGAGCCGTCGCTGTGACGCCCACCGTGCTGCTGCCGCGGACCTGCGGGCCGAACCAAACCGGGTCAGAGGTCATCAGTGCTCAGCACAATGCTGATGCGCTAAGCTAAATCAGCTTTAGCTTAGCGCACTTAGCTTCCCCTAAATGAATGTTTCTGGATAATAAATGATTTACCCTGCGGTTCAGTTGAACAAAATGAAGGTTTTTAAGTTTTGCTTTTTGACTTTAAAAATTCTTGAACGAGTTTGATATTTATATATATATGCTCTTATATTGAAGACTATTCACACAGCAGATCCATTTCCTGTGCAATAACTTTATTTAAAACAAGAACAGGAACAAAATAAAACTGAGAAAATCCAAACATCTAAATACAATCTGACTGACATTAGCGCGTTAGCTTCCAAATGATCAGAACCAGGACGGAAAGTCCGGATCAGAACTTTTGTACCAGAACCAGAGTCCGACCTCCACGGTCCGGTTTGGTTCTGGTCTCACCTTCAGACTGCTGCTGTGGGGAACCTGCTGCTGCACGAAGGCGTAAGCAGCGACCAGAACCATCCTGCTTTGGTCCGGGTCCACCGTCCACAGCAGAACCCCGCCTCCAGAACTGGAACTCAGAACTCCAAACTCTCCTTTCTTCTCCAGCGGAACCCAGAACACCTGCGAGCAGAACCGGGCCGGCGCCACATCAACACAGCAGAACCATCAAAGCTGCATTGTGGTTTCACTGGGTTCTGGTTCTGCTGGGTTCTACCTGATACACCGGCTCCCTGTGGCTGTCTGCTGACATGCCGGTCTGGGCCAGAACCGGGTCCTGAGTCCGGCTGGTGTCCCACACCACCACCTCCCCGTTGTACAGGCCTCCTGCAGGAAACCACACAGACCGGTGAGCTCTGGCCCGGCGGCGCTGAGGCGTCCGGTTCTGGTTCTGTGGACCTGCGATCAGCGCGGGCCGCTCCGGGTGGCAGCACACGGCGGTGACGGCTGCAGGAACGTCCAGAACCAGGTCCGGCTGTTTGGGCCTCAGGCTGCGCCGGTCCAGGTTCCACAGGCAGACACACGACTTCTGGTTGGTCCAGTCTCCGTCGTCGGTTCTGTTGAGGGAAACACGACGACATGATGGAACCGGGCCGGTCCAAACGGGTCAGAGTTACAGAAAAATTTGATTCCTGGTTGGAATCTGGAAGGGAGGCAGTATCAGCTAATACTGATGCTAATGCTAATGCTAATGCGCTACACCAACACGGTATTCTGTTGAATATGCCAACAGAACCTATAAAAGTGAGTTTTTGTGATAAAACTAAATGATTCTCCAGGTTTAAGCGGCGGAGTGTGAATTATGAGTGAACGTACCGACCGTAGGCGCAGGCGATGACCGACCCGGTGCAGCTCCAGGACACGCCGGTCACATGGAGGCCTTGTTCCTGAGCGCCGGGATGTTCCAGTCTGTGGAGATGGGAAACCTGCAAACATCACATCCTGTCAACATTTTCCACTAATGTTCCTCCATACAGTCCAGATGAAAACAGGACATCAGGACCTGAGGGAACAATCCCAGTCTCACCAGTTCCTCATTTCTTGTGAGAATTTGATTTCTCAAGTTTTTTTTGGCCAATCAGGGCTTCCGTAAATATGTCAACATTAATATGGATACCCCAAAGAACACATAAAAATGGTGAAGTACAAAAGCAAAGTTTTCAAATGAATCTTTCTGACTAAAAACACACATATTCATAAACTAATAATTCTTTTGAAGAGTCAAATGTCATTAGTCTTCCATCTGCTAGTAAAAATAAAGTCTGAGGACAAAAAAAACATCTTAGGAATATTCTTATTTAGAGAATTGTTCTTTCCCTGAAAGGTGAGCAAAAAAAAGACAAAATCTGACCAACATTTCAATCAAATCCTTCCTGTCCTGTTTTTTGCCTCTCAGGGCTTCTATAGATGTTGTGTTTTTGCCTTTTGGGGCTTCCATAGATGTTGTGTTTTTGCCTTTTGGGGCTTCCATAGATGTTGTGTTTTTGCCTTTTGGGGCTTCCATAGATGTTGTGTTTTTGCCTTTTGGGGCTTCTATAGATGTTGTGTTTTTGCCTCTCAGAGCTTCTATAAATGTTGTGTTTTTGCCTTTCAGAGCTTCCATAGATGTTGTGTTTTTGCCTTTTGGGGCTTCTATAGATGTTGTGTTTTTGCCTCTCAGAGCTTCTATAAATGTTGTGTTTTTGCCTTTCAGAGCTTCCATAGATGTTGTGTTTTTGCCTTTTGGGGCTTCCATAGATGTTGTGTTTTTGCCTCAGAGTTTCCATAGATGTTGTGTTTTTGCCTCTCAGGGCTTCTATAGTTGTTGTGTTTTTGCCTTTTGGGGCTTCTATAGATGTTGTGTTTTTGCCTTTTGGGGCTTCTATAGATGTTGTGTTTTTGCCTCTCAGGGCTTCTATAGATGTTGTGTTTTTGCCTTTCGGAGCTTCCATATGAGTCCCTGTTGATGTCCTTTGGGTCGCTGTCCTCTCTCTGCAGGTTGTTTCCACTCACCTGTTGGCTTCTCTCCTCCCAGTTTGCCCGGAACCCGTCAAAAGCGTGACTCCTGCAGTTCTTCTCCAGCTCCCGGATGAGCAGCTCCTCGACCCGCCTCAGAAAATCCACCAGCCCGGGTGGATCAGAACCAGAACCACTGAAGGCTCGTTTCGGGTCCATCTGCTCCTGTGGTTCCGTCTGGGTGAACCTGGAGGCTTTGGACCCGGCCTGAACTCCAGCGTGCTCGGTGGTCACAGCGGGGGTCTGACAGGCTCTCTGGAACAACCAGAACCAGAACCGGGTCACTCAGAACAGAACCAGAACCGGGTCACTCAGAACAGAACCAGATGAGCATCAGCCGCGGCTGACCTCTGAACTCTTACCGACTCTTGCGCCCCCTGCTGGGATTTCCTCCACACGGACTCCACGCTCACAGAGTCCAGATCTTCATCAGCGAACATCTTCACGGTTCTGAAGTTTCAACCAGAACCGAACCGGAACTGCCTAAACTCAGCCGGACGCTTCCGGTGCCGCGGCGGCCATTTTCAGCGAAGCCAGTGTCACCATGGTGACAGCCTTACCAGATCACGTGATGAAAATAAAGACCCGGTTGATAAAATCCTGAAATTAAACCGGAAACCGGAGAATATTGATGAGAAATGATGTGAAATAAATCAGATTAAACTCCAAACAAGAGCAAAACAGAAACGTTTCTTCAACTTCTCTGTCTAAAGACGTTCAAACGGAACAAGGTCGCTGAACGGAAATGGAGCCGCTTAACGACGCTGCGTCACTTCCGCTTCTCGAAGCAAAACTCCGGACTAAAAACGATGCTAAAAATAACTGAATATGCAACAAAATTAAAAGAAAATACTAAATAAATTGATTTAAAAAATTTAAAAATCTACAAAAATGTAAAACATTTAAAATATTAAATCTCCAAAATGAAAAACTACAAAAAAGGAAAATGTGATCCAAACGGAACTTCTGAATGTTATAATTAATGTAAACATAAAAAATACAAGATGACTTTCTGAAGAACTTGAAAAAAGTCAATTATTTTGGGATTCAAACTTGTTTCTGCTGTTATCACCGAGCCTTATTTCAGCTTCTGCCGCCGCCATATTGGTCAGGGCATCAGTGCAGCTCGTGTTAAAGCAGGTTTATTTACCCAAGAAAAGACAAATGTGTATCAGAGCCTTTGGAGTGACTTAAAATAGTTTTATGTAAAAAATGTTTTTATTCTGTCATGTTTGGTTTTCATATCTGAAGCAGCTCAGAAGCTGTGGGATCATCCATCCTCCAGGTCTGAATCTTTTTGTCTGGATTTCATCCTCAGAACCTTCAGGAACAGAATTTATTGATCCAGTCTGTCAAAACTTTCTATTTCTGTTCATGTTTGAAACATGTCTACCAAAATAAAGCCAAACACAGAGCGGCTGTAAAACATTTTATTAAAACACAAACATCCCAGGAATGGGAACAGGGACGGCGTTCCCAGCAGGGACCGGTTCCCAGCAGGGACCGGTTCCCAGCAGGGACGGCGTTCCCAGCAGGAACCCATTGGTTCGGGTCCGGACTGGGAGTCACTGCTGGTTAGAAACCAGTTCATGAGCTGCTGATGTCACAGTTTCATGTTTTGTAACAATCATTTCCAGAAGTGAGATTTTCCCAAAATGCCGCGCTGTGACGCTGCTGCAGCATCTCCGCCCAGAACCAGAACCAGCAGCTCTGGTTCTGACCTGCTTCCCTCTACAAACTAACAAAATTCAAACTTTCTTCAGCAACACAACCTGAGGCTCTACTATTATTTAACCTTTGACCTCTGACCTGCTGCTGCATCACTATGACCAGAACCGGATCCAGGGTCAGACTTTAAAAACGGTTCAATGCAAATAAAATGAAAAAACTCATCAGTGATTGGAAGTTTATTCAGAGTAACGAACCTTTTGATTCTGAATAAAACTGAATATGAATTTTTATTCCTGAAAGCGTCGAATCAAATCTGCTGCCTGCAAACTGAAACGTTTTAATTACGATTAAAATGTCTGGAACTGAATTTTTACTGATTTCATGTTAAATTTGAATCAATTTTCCAAAACAGAATCAAAAACTTTTTATTTTCACTTATTTAATTTTGATTCTATATGATTTTCCTTATATTCAATAAAAATGAATAAAATAGTTTCAAACTCTAAACTACATACATATTTGTAGGTCTTTCTTATAACTGTGAAACATAATTAACATAAAACTTGAAAAGCTTTTATTCTGAAGGGCCCTGCAGGTTTTACGGTTCTATAAATACATTTTATTAGTTAATTATAAGAATAAAAACGGCTCTTTGGACTGTAAAGGTTACTGAGCCCATGGGTCAAAATGGTCTAGTCAAAGGAAACAGTAGCTGATTTTCAGACCTTTGGAGAAAAATGAGGGAAACTGGTTTATGTCTGAACGGCTGGTGGAGAGAAAATAATCCATCATCAATCATTTCCTGTCGCTCTGCTTTTGTCCATCGCAATAAAACACTGATATTAAATAAAAACCATTTAAATATTTCAGGGTTTCAATCAAAAACTGTTGACAAAATCAGCAACATTTCAATCGAAAGTGTTGGACAGGAAATGCTACGTTAGCATTGCGATGCTAGTTTAGGCTAGCATAGCTTCTCTGCTAGGAACCAGTTCCTACTGGTTCCAGGTCCAGACTGCGAGGCGGACCGATCACAGCGACCAATCAGAGGAGTAGAAACAACTGATCAGAGCAGCAGCTTCCATCGCTGCTGCGCGTCAGCTAGCTAGCGGATGTAGCTGCGCGTCAGCTAGCTAGCGGATGTAGCTGCGCGTCAGCTAGCTAGCGGATGTAGCTGCGCGTCAGCTAGCTAGCGGATGTAGCTGCGCGTCAGCTAGCTAGCGGATGTAGCTGCGCGTCAGCTAGCGGGTGTAGCTGCGCGTCAGCTAGCTAGCGGATGTAGCTGCGCGTCAGCTAGCGGGTGTAGCTGCGCGTCAGCTAGCGGGTGTAGCTGCGCTGTAAATCTGAATAGAATGAAGGCGTTAACATTTCAGCTCTGATCAGAACGTAATGGGTGTGAATCCTCGTCCGGTTCTCCTTCTGGCTGCTTTCCCCGGTTCGGATCCGGTTCTGACGGGTCGGGTTAAATAACCAGAGGCAGATTCTGTGAGGCAGCGGCGATGCAGTACAGATAAAAATGGTTTATTATGGGATGTCTGCATCAGTTGCTGGGTAAACTGGTCCAGTGTGTTTATGGGTTTTAGATCTTTGTCCTGTGATTGGACGTTTGGTTTGAGCCAATCAGAGCAGAGCTGGTCACATGGTGCAGCAGCTCTGCTCTCTATTCTGGATCAGAACTTCATTATGGGCTTAGTGAGTCAATCTTGATCCTGTCTCCATGCCGACCGGCCTCACTGGTCCAGCAGGACGGTCCGCAGCCGGTCCTCCTCGTTTACGGTTACCGTGGCGATGGCGCCATCGTTGAACTCGAAGGACGTGCCGCCGTCCACCACCATGCAGGCGTCCCAGCACCGCGAGCGGACGCACACCCTGCAGGAGCAGAAGAAGCCGCAGCGTTCACCGCTTCCTGTCCGCGCTGGACGGCCTAGTCAAAGCACTGACCTGCTGGCGAAGCCTCTCTGCCGGCTGCTGGAGAAAACGCGGTTGCTGATTGGCTCCCTGACGCTGAAGAAGAGGCGGGGCTCGTCTGGGGCGAACACCAGGGACGCGTTGTAGTCATCGGTTACTGGGCCAGAACCAGGAAACACCAGAACCAGAACCAGGAAACATCAGAACCAAAGACATCAGAACCAGAACCAAAGACACCAGAACCAGAACTTGCTCCACTGGATCAGAAACTCACCTTTCCCTACAAACTCCCTGCTGAGTGCGAATTCAACTCCAGCCTGAGACGCTCCTGCAGACAACAGAACATCAGAACCGGGCCGTTTCACTCAGAACTGGGCCGAGTCACTCCGAACCGGGCCGAGTCACTCCGAACCGGGCCGAGTCACTCCGAACCGGGCCGAGTCACTCCGAACCGGGCCGTTTTACGTACCGATTCGTAGAACCTCCTCCACCGACTGCTCAGCCAGTTTGTTGATGTTGTACGACCTGCAGGAAGAACAAATAAACTAAAAATAGTTAAAAACAGAAAAGGCCAAAGAAAAACCAGCAGGTCAATCAACATTTATTGATCGGCGATTTGTTGATCGGATCATTAAACAGCAGAGGCTGAATTCTTTGAGCGGCGCTCCGGTAAGGAACCGGTTAAGAACCGTTAGGTTCTGAAGAACTGGGACAGAAACGGCTAAGGTTCAGAATGAGGTTCTGGTCCCGGTCCGGACTCACCAGGCCTTGGACCCGGTTCCGGTGCACACGCTGAGCCCGGAGCTCTTCTGCTTCTCCCAGGGCCCGCCGTCCACCGAGATCTCGTAGTAGGACGCCCTATGGAGGAAGAGACGGGGAGTGAAGACTTTTAGCTGGGCCCTGTGGTGGAAGAGAGTCAGGCGTGAGTTCTGGACGGACATGCGGCCGGCGGGTCGGGTCGGGCCGGGCCGGACCGGTACCTGGAGGACAGAGACTCCCCGATGAAGATCTCGTTCAGGCTGCGCACCGGCAGCAGGCTGGGCTTTGAATAGGCCGGGTGCAGCGCTCCCGCTCCTGAAACGAAGCACAGACACGGTTCTGGTTACTGCCAGAACCGGGCCTCCGGAACCGGAACCGATTCCTCTGAAGGACGGTTCTAATGGGTGTCCTGGTTCTGTGAGGCGTACTCTGCTGCCGCTCCACGGTGCTGATCCGGTGGGCCCGGTTGTGCTGCTCCAGGCTCAGCTGCTGCTCATGCAGGTCCACTGGGGTCGGGTTGATCCCGGTTCCCTCCAGGTCCAGCCGGAGCCGCTGGCGCCACAACCACCTGGACACAAGAGAACAGCTGGGCCCGGTTCTGATGGGGAGGCCGGCCGCTGGCGTCAGCTACAGGGAGGCTAACAAGTAGCATTAGCTACAGGGAGGCTAAAAGCTAGCGTCAGCTACAGGGAGGCTAGCAGCTAGCATCAGCTACAGGGAGGCTAACAGCTAGCGTCAGCTACAGGGAGGCTAAAAGCTAGCGTCAGCTACAGGGAGGCTAGCAGCTAGCGTTAGCTACAGGGAGGCTAACAGCTAGCATTAGCTACAGGGAGGCTAAAAGCTAGCGTCAGCTACAGGGAGGCTAACAGCTAGCGTTAGCTACAGGGAGGCTAACAGCTAGCATTAGCTACAGGGAGGCTAACAGCTAGCGTCAGCTACAGGGAGGCTAAAAGCTAGCGTCAGCTACAGGGAGGCTAGCAGCTAGCATTAGCTACAGGGAGGCTAAAAGCTAGCGTCAGCTACAGGGAGGCTAGCAGCTAGCGTTAGCTACAGGGAGGCTAACAGCTAGCATTAGCTACAGGGAGGCTAAAAGCTAGCGTCAGCTACAGGGATGTTAGCAGCTAGCTACAGACTGAACTCTTCATCCTCCTCCTCTTCCTCCAGGTTAAGAGGATCTGGACTGAACAGAACCTTTATTGGTCCCGTTTCTGCTCATCCTGGGATTAATCTTAATCTCACCTGCTGCTTTTTAATCCAACTGTCTGAAACTCCAGATTTACACACCGAGACAAAAGAATTCACACCACACTTTTCAGAGAAAATCTGAAAAGTGTGGGGTGCTTTTATCTCCAGTCCCTCTGATTCGTCGGGTCTCTGCTCACCTTTGCAGAGACCTCTGGGACAAAGGCACGCCACACTTTCCAGCTGGTTTTCTAGGAAACCAGGAATCATCTTCGCTCCACTTCCTGTTCCAGCGATGAGCTGCGATCGCTAAGCTCACAGCTTACAGCCTGATCTCTGCGGCTAAGACCAGCTGAAGCTCTAAGCCAATCAGAGCTGGCGTGTCGGTGGCAGCAGCATGGCGCTCTGCAGCACTAAGCAGAGGATCAACGAGTCGCCTCCGAGTCCCGGGACACGCAGCGGAGCACCATGTGACTCGCTAACCCTAACCCAGCCGCAACACACACACCTGAACTCACCACGAGAACCAGGTGAATACGCACCTGAACTCACCACGAGAACCAGGTGAATACGCACCTGAACTCACCACGGCAGAGCCGCTCCAGAGCCTCTGGGAAGGCGTGGGTGTATCGCACCGGCAAACACAGGTGACCTTCTGACCTGTCGGAGAGACGGCCAGGTGAAGCAGGTGATGCAGGGGGCGGGGCTTAAACATGGGCGGGGCTTACCTCTCTGGGTCGGTGTTCACCCCAACAACCGGCTTGTCCTTGTTCAGAACCTTACTGGCCACCAGCAGCATCGTCCCGTCACCTGGAACACAAACTGTTATCAGAACCAGAACCAGAGATGGTCCAATCTGCATTTTAAGTTCTTATTTCATAAACAAGCAGAGAAAACATGAACCCAACATTAGCAGAACCGACCCACGGCCCGTTCTCAGGAGGAACCGGAACTCCAGAACCAAGAAGTTCTGCAGGATTTGACCCAATAATTGAGTGATGCTGCAGGATCTCCTGTAACAGCCAGTGTACCAGCGGACAGTGTGGGGTCAAAGGTCAGGGGTTATTTCAGCTTTATAGACGCCAACTGGACCTTGTTGCCATGGTTACACATTATTTCTGTCTGAAGGTTGAAGTTTACAGAAACTGTTCCAGCTACTAAACATTAGCAACGGCGCTGAGCTCTGATTGGTTATCACGACCAGAGGGGCGGAGCTTACCTCCAGCAGAGACGATGGCGTCGGCCCACCGCACCACCTCGTCGTCGTACTCCCCTCTCCTCACCACCCGCACCTGGATGCCGGCGCTCCTGCAGACACAGTCAGAGCTGCAGCAACACGCAGCAACAAGTAGTAACAAGCAGCAACACGCAGCAACAAGTAGTAACAAGCAGCAATACGCAGCAACAAGTAGTAACAAGCAGCAATACGCAGCAACAAGTAGTAACAAGCAGCAACAAGTAGTAACACGTAGTAACAAACAGCGACACGCAGCAACAAGTAGTAACAAGCAGCAATACGCAGCAACAAGTAGTAACAAGCAGCAACACGCAGCAACAAGTAGTAACAAGCAGCAACAAGTAGTAACACGTAGTAACAAACAGCGACACGCAGCAACAAGTAGTAACAAGCAGCAATACGCAGCAACAAGTAGTAACAAGCAGCAACAAGTAGTAACACGTAGTAACAAACAGCGACACGCAGCAACATAGTGACACGCAGCAACAAGTAGTAACACGCAGCAACAAGTAGTAACACGCAGCAACAAGTAGTAACAAGAAGCAACAAGTAGTAACACGCAGCAACACAGCAACAAGCACAAATACGCAGCAATACGCAGCAACACAGTGACAAGCAGCAACAAGCAGCAACACACAGCAACAAGTAGTAACAAGAAGCAACAAGTAGTAACACGCAGCAACAAGTAGTAACAAGAAGCAACAAGTAGTAACAAGAAGCAACACGCAGCAACACAGCAACAAGCACAAATACGCAGCAACACGCAGCAACAAGCAGCAACACGCAGCTGGACTCACTGCAGGCTCTGCACGACGTGCTCCACGTTGCCGGTGTGAATGTTGTGGCGCTCCAGCAGGCCGCTGTAGCTGGAGCCCTTCATTGCTAGCTGAAAGAAACCAGAGGTCATAGGTCGAGGTGATGGAGCCATGGGGGTTTTGTTCTCTCCTGTCAACACCAACATGCACAGAAACACAGAACAAGTTCTCGCTGTGGAAAACAGCGTCACTCCTCCTGACCAGCAGGGGGCGACAGTGGAAAACCTCCATTTAAAAACAAAGAAAACTCCAGCAGAACCAGAACTTGGTACAAGCAGCCATCTTCCCCGACCCACTGGAGGCCGAGAAGACATGATGCAAAAAGGAAATGATGCAAAAACACAACGGAGAGGCGGCAACAAAGGGTTAAAGAGTTTCCATCGCTGCTTCAGGCTGGACACAGGCACAACACACTTTTCAGATTTTAAGGTGGAAACATGCAGAAACTCAATTTTCCCTCCACCCAGAACCACAAATACCAGAACCCTGACCAGTATAACCAGAACCCTGACCAGTATAACCAGAACTCTGACCAGTATGACTAGAACGACCAGAACCCTGCCAGTATGACCCAGTCCCACTGTAACCCATCCTACTGTGGACCCGTCCAGAACAGTTCCTTACCAGCTGCTTCAGGTCCTCCTCAGACAGTCCGGCGTACCGGTACCGCTGCTGCTCGAACTCGTACCGGGTGGTTTTGGTCACCACGGCAACCCTGTCCGGTTTGAACCCAGTTGTTGGTTCCGTGGAGGAGCAACCTGCCGCGGCGTGCAGCGGCCGCAGGAAGCCGCTCCTGGCCACCCTGGTCCCGAACCGCAGCAGGTTCGCCACCGGGCAGCGAGCCATTCCTCCGAGCGGGGCGGGAACCGGGACCTGAAAGCCGGATTATGGCGAGCCGAGCCGAGCCGAACCGAGGGTTCTGCTGCTGTTAGTGAGGGGCCATGGCCGGTCCGGTGCAGCCGTCAGTCCGTGAAGGTCACCGGGTCTCGCCGCTCTCCAGCCCGGAGTCTCTGTGAGGAGGACAGCAGCTGGTTAACTAGTTAGCCGCTAACCTGGTCAACTGACCAGCTAAAGCTACTAGCTGCGGGGCTCGCTCCTGCCCTAAAGCCGCTTATCGAAGCCGTTCCGCGGATTTAACTCGTCAGCTCGGAGCGCGTTGAGCAGCGACTCGGTTCTGAACAGAACCAGAACCAAAAAACTTTAAATAAAGAGAAAAACATGAAACTGAAAGCTGCTACACATACCAGGCACCTTGGCACGTACTCCGAATCTACGTAACTTACGTGAAGTTGCTCTGGATTGGCTACGTACGTGACGCAGCAGGTGCTGGGAATTCCACATTCTCTCCGAGATCCGCTTCATTTGGCTCCTAAAAGAGCCGGATCTTGTGGCCGCTAACCGGCTCTTTAATTGCGACTGATTCAAAAGCGTAAGGACTTCAACATGGGAGTCGTGACCCCTATCGGGGTCGCGGAGGTTCTGCCTGAGGGCGCGAAATTTCTGATAAATTAGACATTTTCGCTTATTATGTTTTATCTTCTGAATAACATGAATATAGCTGGTTACACATTTCTGAAATAAGGCATTGAATAATATGCTTCGGTTATAAATGAACACATTCAGCCAGAAAAATCAGTTAATTATGTTAAAGTTTTGCATTATATGTAAAATGAAGTTTGTTCATGACAGTGGGGATATGAGGCCATCACTTTTGGATTTAAATTTCTATAAATCTCCACTTTTTCTCCTGATTGGAATTAACCATAAAAACATTTGAAATTGAAGGTGTTGGTCTTTTTAATGTATTAAAAGTTTGGATTTCAATCTGAGTTTTGCTTTTCTGGACGTGTTTTTATTGTGTTTTAATTCAACTATTGGAGGATGAAGGTGGTCCGATCCGGAACCAGAACCAGAACCATTTCCTAGAGTTTGGGTCTCTGTGAGGAGTCGGAACCGGCGCACAGACGGGTCATTCCGTCCACTGCGGCTCCTGGGTGTGAGAGTCTGAATCTCATCCTCTAATTTCACTCCGGCCTCCTGGGGCCAGTCAGGTCACCTATTCCCGCTCCAGATCCACTTTCCCAGCTAATTGTGCTGCAGCTTCCCTCTGAGGATCCATCCGGAACTATCACGAGTCCCCAGCGGGAAGCGGCGCATCCTCCAAACCTCATTCCTGTTTTCTCCCTGAAACGGTTCAGTTTATTCTCACAAACAGACGTGACGTGTCGGAGCGGATCAGGAGGACGTCTCCTGCCCCGTCCTCCTGTCCCGTCCCTCCCTCTGCTGCAGCGGGAGGTGAAGCAGCTCAGCGCCCAGCAGCAGCAGATCAGGAAGTTTCCTCCGACTCTGCAGCCGCATCACTGAGACCGAGAGGCAGACAGGTGAGCAGATCCTCCCTGACAGGATGCAGCAGGAGAGGAAGCGTCTTCATCACCGCCACCACCATCATCTTCATCACCACCACCACCACCATCATCATCATCATCATCAGGGTTCTCCTGTTGGATCAAATGGCTCCTCAGACTTTAACCTTTAAATTAAATCACATTTCTGGCTAAATCGTGATTAATTGATAACTAAGATTATCATCTCTAATTTTGTCTGCGATTAATTGTTAACTGAAAACTGTACAAAATATACATTTTGCCCTTAAGATAAAAACATTTATCATCACCTGTTTCAGCTGTTATACCTGATTTACTAAAGCAATGCTACTAAAGTTTAGACAATGTTTGTTCTCATTTTTAAAAGGAATTAAATTGTTTATTTGTATCTTTGAATGAATTTCTAAAATTGCATATATTATATATATTGCATAGAAAGGCTTGATGATTGTGCCATTTTAATATCCGATTAACTGATTAACCCTCAGAATAACAGATCAATCGATTGCTAATAACTGTTAGCTGTCCCAGTTTGTTCACTTTGACTTTGACTGGAAATCTGAATCCCAGTTAGTTTGAGGAAAAGCTTCCAGTTTCAACCTGAAAACAGTTTATCTGTCAGGATTTGAACATTTCTGGAAAAGATTTTGGAGCCCAACATCCATCCAGCAGGAGGGGGATCAGAAATATTCAGACATGACGTGGGAACGCGTTCCCTCCACTGTTCCCTGCAAACAGTCAGAGTGACAGAAACATGCTGTGAAAAACTTCACAGGTTTATTATTTTATCTTGTCACTAAATATTTAGCTTTGTTTGGCTAGTACTCAAGTAACCGGATGTGGACTGTCAAAATAAAAGCGGGGTTTTATTTTGTTGCTCCTCTGATAAACACCTGGATTAGATTTGCTCCTCTGATAAACACCTGGATTAGATTTAAAACCAGTAAGACCAGCTGATGCTTTCATCTCCACTTCCGGTCATCAGCAAGCAAATTTGCATAATGGCTAAACATTTAGCTCAGAGCTAAATGTCTAAAGATTTAGCTTGTATTTAGTTAGCAAGCTAAATGTTTAACCTCCAACTAAATATTTAGTTCATAACCTAATTAGTTAGCAAGCTACATGTTTAGCGCTAAATCAGAGCTAGCATGAAGCTAAATGTTGACCAGCTAATTAAACATTCAGTTTTAAACTGTGACATAGATGAATGAATGCATGAATGAATGAATGAATGAATGAATGAATGAATGAATGCATGAATGAATGAATCTTCATTCGTTCACTGTTTTTGGTGACGGTTCATGGTAGACATGTTGGTGACATTACTGCCTCACAGGAAGTACGTTTCATTTATTCTTTATTAGAAAAGCCTGTTTCCAGAACAGACCGTGAAGTGAGAGGTTGTGGGTTTGAATCCCGGCTGAATAACGGAGCGTTCCTCCGTGTGAGCAGGATGCAGCGGATCAGGGAAGGGATCCACATCCGGACCATGAAGGCCAAGAGGAAAGTGGAGGAGATCTCCAAGGAGGACGTCCAGGCCTTCCTGAGGAAGAACGCGTTTGTCCTGTTCACGGTGGGCGCCGTGGTCGTAGGTATGTGGCCCTCAGCAGGCGTCCCGCCGCGCGTCCCGCCGCGCGTCCCGCGCGCGTCCCGCCGCGCGTCCCGCCGCGCGGCCGAGCGGACAGTCACCGGTTCCTCTCTGTGCAGGGATCATCCTGGGCTTCGCGCTGCTCCCCTACAGGATGAGCTACCGGGAGGTGAAGTACTTCTCCTTCCCTGGAGAGGTTCTGATGAGGATGCTGCAGATGCTGGTGCTGCCGCTGCTCGTCTCCAGCCTGATCACCGGTCAGATTCCTCCGCCACGTATCCATCCGCTGCTCGCCGTCAGGTTACCAGGCGCCACATGCAGCCCAACAGATTGAGTCTGAAATGAACCCTGACCCCAACCCTAACCCAATCGGCCTTTAAATGGCCTCAATGTGAATAAAATGTCTGAAAGTAAAATCAGTTTGGATTTGCTCAGATTGTTATTTATTTCTGAACAATATTTTCCATCATTTCATGTAAAATCAGAGAATCTTCCAGATGAAACATTAAGATCAGATAAACGTCTCAATTGGACCAATCAGGTCTGACTGGAGTTTTAATCTGAAGTGATGGAGACAGACAGGAAGTCACTCTAAGGAACATTAGCATCCTATGATGCTAATGGCTAATAGCAATCTGCTAGAGTTAGCTTTAGCCTCATCTTAATGACCACATGAATGTCTTTCTGAACTATTTGGAAACTGAACGTAGCTGACTTCCAGCATCATCTGACTGCTAAGCTAACTGCTACATTAAAAGGACACTTCCTGCTGTGGATATCACAATAAAAGCACTTCCTGTCTGTTCATTCAGAAGTTTAACATTTATTCACCTCCTACACTTTGTTTTGTTCATTATATTGTCATTTATACCTTAAATCTGAACATTTCGTATTTTAAAGTTTTAAATGTAGATTTTTAAAACAGGAATAAATTTAGTCGAGTTTATAATGAAGATCAAAATGAAGACAGAGAGAAACAATTACAGGAAACTGAAATTCAACATTAACAGATTTAATTATTAGTTTCTTAGACCAAAAATATCTTTTTATTTCTAACAGAGTTAATTTATGATTTGTGTCGTTTTAAAGATAAATCAATCAATCTTTCAGATAATTATGGATGAAAATGTTAAAAGTTTAGAAGATATCTGTTGACAAACATTAAAATATCAGAGACTAGTTATGCAAAGTTCATAGAGTCTGTAGAGATTCATCCAGTCACGTCTGGATGTGATTTTAAACCAGCGGTCGTCACATAATAAACGTTTGTGGCTTCAGGCATGGCGGCGCTGGACAGCAAGGCGTCAGGAAAGATGGGGATGCGCGCGGTGATCTACTACATGACCACCACCATCATCGCCGTCTTCATCGGGATCATCATCGTCCTCATCATCCATCCGGGAAAAGGCTCCAAGGACGAGTTTGGGAAGCAGCAGAGCATCGAGCAGGTCAGCCCCGCCGACGCCTTCCTGGACCTCATCAGGTGATTTCAGACCCAAAGCTCCCAACGTTCAACCAGCCGCGACTCGCAGCTCAACGCTTTTCATCGTCTCGTTTCAGAAACATGTTCCCTCCCAACCTGGTCCAGGCCTGCACACAGCAGGTCAGTGAGCTCGACCTTTAACCTCGTCTCCATCACAGCTTCTGACAGCCTGCAGGGCGTCTCTGCACAGCGTGGCGCTTTTATCTTTCAGGAATCATTTCGGTTCACTTGGTTCCTCATTTATGATCTGAATATCAAACATAAATCAGACGACAGGAACGAGACTTTATGTCCAACCAGGTGGTTCCCATGGAAACAGGCAAACGAATGCAGTCACTAAGTGAATCTGTTTGCTGAAACGATTCATTCATTCATTTGAACTGAAACTGAGCGGCAGGAAAACCTCTGCAGATCCGCTAAAGTCACAGCTAAGGTTCTGGTCCAGAGAGACCTCCAGTTCCTCACTTCCTGTTCCTCACTTCCTGTTCCTCACTTCCTGTTCCTCACTTCCTGTTCCTCACTTCCTGTAGAGGTTCTGTTGGACCGAGACCCGGTGAAGGAGGAGAACCCGACCTCCGTCTGAGGAACCGGCTGGAGACGATCAAACTCAAACTCTCCTCTCCCAACAGTTCAAGACCAAATATGGAAAGAGGAAGGTCCATGTGACGGTCACAGTCAACGAGTCGCTCTTCAACTCCACCAACGGCACCCAGGAGGTCATGGAGGTCACCAGGGAGGAGGTGATCCCCATACCTGGCCAGGTGAACGGGGTCAACGCTCTGGGCCTGGTGGTTTTCTCCATGTGCTTCGGTCTGATAATCGGCAACATGAAGGAGCAGGGCCAGGTCCTCAGAGACTTCTTCGACAGCCTGAATGAAGCCATCATGAGCCTGGTGGCCATCATCATGTGGTAAACGTCCGTCTCCACGCGCCGCCGCCGCCCTGCGACCCGCAGCCACTCCGCTCTTCCTCTCCTTGCAGGTACGCTCCCGTCGGCATCCTGTTCCTGATCGCGGGGAAGATCGTGGAGATGGACGACCTGACGCAGATGGGAGGCCAGCTGGGCATGTACACCATCACCGTCATCATCGGGCTGCTGATCCACGGCGTCCTCATCCTGCCCACGCTGTATTTCGTCATCACTCGGCAGAATCCCTTCATCTTCATCGCCGGGCTCCTCCAGGCGCTGGTCACGGCTTTGGGAACGTCTTCCAGGTCAGGGACTTTCCCACACTCTGCTTCAGACTTGAAGGGTTAAATGTGTCTGTGACCTGGCGGAGGCTTGGACAGACGCCCAGCTGCAGGTTCAAATCCCGCTTGTCTTCCTCTAAGTCTCCTGTCGACTCACAGCCAAAACAAAACCAGGCTCTGACCTGGTGACGGATCCAACATGAAGCAACCCGGACGCTAAATGAAGAATAGTAAATGTCCCAGAATGCATCACTCTGCTTCAGTGGCTCGCCGAGCAACAGCACCACCTGCTGGCCACCAGCAGGTGGTGCTGGTGAAATGTCCTGCCCAAAGGTCCAACGGCAGATCAAAAAATGAATGTTGTTTATGATCTGATTTCTAATTCATAACCATCTGAAGCGTTTCTCCTGTCCGTCCAGCTCCGCCACGCTGCCCGTCACCTTCAAGTGTCTGGAGGAGAACAACCGCATCGACAAGCGGATCACGCGCTTCGTGCTGCCGGTCGGCGCCACCATCAACATGGACGGCACGGCTCTGTACGAGGCGCTGGCGGCCATCTTCATCGCCCAGGTCAACAACATGGAGATGAACTTCGGTCAGATCATCACCATCAGGTAAGCGAGCGGAACCCTGACGACGGTTCAGTGGAGGACGACCCGACCAGTAAGACTCACTGGTTTCTGTCTCCTGAAGCATCACCGCCACGGCGGCCAGCATCGGCGCCGCCGGCATCCCGCAGGCAGGCCTGGTCACCATGGTGATCGTCCTGACCTCCGTCGGGCTTCCTACTGATGACATCACTCTCATCATCGCAGTCGATTGGTTCCTGTGAGTACGATAAACACAGACCTGGGCCGGCGGGCCGGGTCAAAGGTCACCGCTGGCTCCACTGGGGTCATTTTAAAGGTCAACGGCAGCTCCACGTCTACCAGCACCTACTGACACACTTCTCCTTCTCCCCGGAGCCGCGTGCCACATCTTCCCTGTTGAATGTTTTAGCCACGAGTTTTAACATAGAAACATAATTAGGTTCCCAAATTAATCGCTTCAATTAGAAAACTGGGACCAGAAACGGCTCGGCTAACTGGGGCAATGGGTAAAAGGCTCGGCTAACTGGGGCAACGGGTAAAAGGCTCGGCTAACTGGGGCAACGGGTAAAAGGCTCGGCTAACTGGGGCAACGGGTAAAAGGCTCGGCTAACTGGGGCAACGGGTAAAAGGCTCGGTTAACTGGGGCAATGGGTAAAAGGCTCGGCTAACTGGGGCAACGGGTAAAAGGCTCGGCTAACTGGGGCAACGGGTAAAAGGCTCGGCTAACTGGGGCAACGGGTAAAAGGCTCGGCTAACTGGGGCAACGGGTAAAAGGCTCGGTTAACTGGGGCAACGGGTAAAAGGCTCGGCTAACTGGGGCAACGGGTAAAAGGCTCGGCTAACTGGGGCAACGGGAAAACGGAGCCGACCTCCAGTTCAGGACGGGTTCTGCTCACAGCAGGACAACAGGAAGACTTCCAGGTTCACTGAGGGAGAAACTAAATGATAAACTAAGTTATAAACTAAAGTATTAACTAAATGATTAGCATCCTTTCATGTTTCTACTGACAGTTTCTCTGAAACGTTTCTACGACTCCTTCTTGTTCTCGTCTCTGTTGAAACATTTTCATTTTTACCGGTTAAAGAATCAGCAGAAGGTTTTGCGCCGCAGCAAACCAAACAGGGAACTAACCAGAACCCGTCTCTCCGCTCAGGGACCGCCTTCGGACCACCACCAACGTCCTGGGAGACTCGATCGGCGCCGGCATCGTGGAGTTCCTGTCCCGACACGAGCTGCGCAGCCGAGACGTGGAGATGGGGAACTCTGTGGTGGAGGAGAAGGAGAGGAAGAAACCCTACAAGCTGATCTCCCAGGACAGCGACCTGGAGAACGACAGGCGCGCGCACAGCGAGTCCCACATGTAGGACCAGAACCGGAACCGCTGCTGGTTCTGGGACCTGAACTCCGGGTCAGCATCGGGTCGCCGTCCTGCTGTCGATTCATTCATTCATCACACATCATGATGAGGATCCATCACGTCTGCATTTGTTTGCTTCTCATCTGAATAGATCCAGTTGATCCAGTAGATCCAGTTTCATCTCATGAGCCAAGAAAACATTTGGGAAGAAAATGCAAAAAACTTTCATTAAAAGTAGAAAAAAGGGAAGAAAGTCTAAAAATGGCTTTAAAACTTTTGTCCATGAAGTTTGTAGTTTAGATTCTGAGACGTTTTTTAAAGTTTAATGTTGTTTTTGGTTTTCTAGAGATTTTTACAGGCTCTGAACTGAAGTTCAGTTTCAGTTTTCATCGGTTTCTGCTGTTTATGTCCAATAAACGTGATCAGATGAACAAGCTGATCGATCACTTTGTGAAAACATTTTAATTATAAAAATAAACCCAGGAAAATAACAAAATGTTTGGTTTGTTTTCTGACCCAAAAGTTTGAAAAGTTCAAATGTTTTGACAAGAAAATAATTGAAAATATTTTATTCACTGTTAGCAGCTCATGAGTTGCATCAGTCATGTGACCTTAGTGGCCCCTTTAGGGACTTAATGGTCGTATTATTTACCTTGGTGCAACCTGAGCCGCGGGGCTCTGCAGCTCCTCCAGAGCTTCTGGTTCTTCCTCTGTTTTCCTCCATTTCCTGGTTCGGGTCTCTGGAGACGTTCTGATTGGACGGATTTCTGCTGCTTTGATCTCACATCGTGACATCGTGATGAGCTGCAGGTTTGACTCCTGGTTTGGAGCCGGTTCCGGTTCCGGTTCTGGTGGATTTTCTGCGTCGCTGCTGGATGAACGGACGCCTTCAGGTTCTGACCTCAGCCGCTCGCCGTCGGTCAGGCAGTGAGACAGAGACGCCTTTGAGCCGGAGACGTGTGACCCGACTCGTGGCTGCCCGCGTTCCTCTGAGCCAAACCTCTGGCAGGAAACACAGATCATCAAAGACTCAGAATGATTGTTCTGCCTTCATTTGGCCTAAAATGACCCAAAACTCCTGAAGCTGTGAATCGTTTTTCACGTGGATGTTTGTGACGCTGCAGCTGATGTCATTTAGAAATAACACAGGAAACGGTTCTGATGTAACTGATACTGGAACCGTTTGGTGGTTCTGATCTGAACCCAGTTTCTTCAGATCGGATCATGATCCGCTCCGTGGCCCGGTCCGACCCGTTTCTGTGTTTAGAGTCGTTACCTGATGGGATGTTCTGGTTCGGTCCAACAATCTGGATGTGATTTATTTTAGTTTCTGTTTCCTGGATCTCAGAATCTGATTTGAAACAAGCAGAACCAAAATGTTCTTTTCACCAAACCAACTGGACTTTGTTTGAAATCAGAAACGTTTTGTAATAAAGTTAGATCCAGACTGAGTGACATCAGGACCCGGTTCTGGTTCTGGAAGGGGGAACAGTTCTGCTGAACTGTTTCTGCTCTGGCGCCGCGGGCCCAAACCCGGAACCACAGAGAAACGAAGCCCAGTTCCCACCTGGATCCCATCATCCTGGGAAACTGGACCCGCTCAGCACCAGAACCGGGCCCCTGGGCCTCCAGACAACCATGGAAGTCAGGTTTTAAAACACTGGAGGTGAAAAACTGGTTGCTAATGCGCTAACAGCAGAGCTAATATTTTAGCGCATTAGCTAACTCTGTGAACGTTTAGCGCACATAGCTTAAACTCTGAAGAGCTAAATTATCTTTTGTAAAATTTTGAGTTGAATGAAATTCAACATCTGAACTGAAGTTTGAATGAAATGACTAGTAAACAACAAATGAACAAATGAAATGATGAATCCATGAACGAAAGTTAAGACAGAACACTTAGCGCGTTTAGCTCATTGGATGCTAATGAAATAAAAATACAAATTTACATTTATGAATCATTTCAGAGCCTCAGTTGCTGAAAATTAACATGGTTCAATTTAGTGCATTAGCTTTAGCTTCTGCTAAATACCATTGATATCAAGTTTTAACGTTAGCAAAGCTAATATTAGCGTTAATGCTCTGGGGTTAGCACAGCTAGCTCTTTGTTAGCGGGTCTGGAGTCCAGAGTTTGTTTTATTTTCTGTCCGTTTCCCGTCAGTCTGACTGGAATCTGGAGTTACGGTTCAGTTTCATTCATAAATGATGTCATGCAACCAAAACCAGAAGCTAAATCTATAAACAAACACTTTTTCCAAATCAAACATTTAAAACTCAGTTTATGATCAAATCCTAATGTAACTATTCACTCTAAGAATCGTCTCTGCCTTAAAAACCCAATTCTCCACGGATCAGAACCAGAACCGATGGCGCCACACAGGCTGCTTTCAGAACCAGGCGCCTTCAGGGGTTCTGGGTCGGTATGTAGAGATGAACCGGGTCAAAACCACCGTGACCGGCAGGAACTCGTGGTACTGCTGGTACCAACCGTCGTCACAAGTCACATCAAGATGATTCAAAATGTGGTTATTGAAGGATCTCCAGTAGCAGTCAGTGTTCCAGTGGCTCCACAGGAGCCTCTGACTGAAGACTGATGACCAAGTGATGCTAACTGCCCTTGTTGTCCAGTCAGAGCAGAAAAGCAGATTTTCCCTTCACTGCATCAGTTGGTGGATCTGCTCATCGCCTCCTTTGCTTTTGCTTTGGCGTCCTGTTAGCGATGCTGGAGTCGGGGATCACGAGGGGATCATGAGGGGATCATGAGGGGATCATGAGGGGATCATGGAGCTGAGTCGGGGTCAAAGTTCAGGCAATCAGCTAAACACGTCCCACAGTTGCCATGGTTACGCATCACAAGAAGCGATGGAGCAGCAGCAGAAAGTTAAAATCAACAGAAACAGTTTTATGAATAATTACAGAACCGCTGACTGAGGTTCTGATGGGCGGGACCATCTGCTCCGGATCCACTCGCCCCGCTGCGAATCAGAGATCGTCTCTGCCGACAGAGCGCCCGGCGCTCCCGTATAAAACCAGGAGGGGGCGACAGGGCGGCAGCAGGCCGAGGAACCGCAGAAGAAGAACCGCTGATCCGAACCGACTCCTCACCATGCCTCCTGCCGCGGACCTGGGCCGGGCTCTGTGCGTCATCACCGGGGCCTCCAGAGGCTTCGGCCGGGCCGTGGCCCTGGACCTGTGCCGCCTGGTTCGGCCCGGTTCGGCGCTGGTTCTGGTGGCCCGCTCCGGGGCCGACCTGCGGGCCGTCCGGGCCCAGCTGACCGAGTCCGAGGCGGGCGCGAGCCGAAACCGGAATGAGGTGGTGGAGGCGGATGTAGGGAAGGAGGAGAGTCTGGAGAAGATCGAGAGAAAAAGCAGAGAAGTTTTTAATGATGAAATGGAGAAAATAATAGTGATTAATAACGCTGGTGAGGAAACACATGCTTATTATTAACGTTGTTAATAATGTTATTAATGTTAATATTAATATTATTAATGTTAATGTTAATATTATTAATGTCAATATTAATATTATTAATGTTATTGTTATTAATGTTAATATTAATATTATTAATGTTAATGTTAATATTATTAATGTTAATGTTATTAATGTTAATGTTATTAATATTATTAATGTTAATATTATTCATGTTATTAATATTAATAATGTTATTGTTATTAATGTTAATATTAATATTATTAATGTTAATGTTATATTATTAATGTTAATGTTATTAATATTATTAATGTTAATGTTATTAATGTTAATATTAATATTATTAATGTTAATGTTATTAATATTATTAATGTTAATATTATTGTTATTAATATTATTAATGTTGATGTTATTAATATTAATATTATTATTGATGTTAATATTAATGATATTATTATTGATGTTAGTATTATTAATGCTATAATTATTAGAATAGGTTTTGAAAGGAGACATAAAGTTTATATCTTTATATGAACAAAAAGCAAAACATTACAGATGAAAAAACTGGAAGATTTTCAGATAAAAAATTTAAATAAATTAGACATAAATGAAAAATATTTAAATGTTCTGGAAATACAAAACACTTAGATTTATTTATTACATGTAAACATTTATGAAAATAATTTTAAAGATTTATTGATTACAGAAAATAAATGTTACACATAAAATATGAAACTGATAGATTCCCATTAGTATCGCTGCAGCTGATTGGCGGAACCATTAATGATCCGGATCATTGATCTGGTGGATCGAACCCGCCTGGCGGGGTCTGGCTTTGGGTCAGAACCAGCGCTGCGTTCTGGTTGGACCGGAACCGCTCTAAGCTCCCTCTCTGCCCGCAGCTTCTCTGGGCGACGTCTCTAAGTTCGTGACGGGCTTCACGGACTTGGCCGAGGTGGACGCCTACCTGTCGCTGAACGTCAGCTCCGCCATGTGCCTGACGGCGCGGCTGCTGCAGGCCTTGCCGCCGCGCGCGGGCTGCGCCGCTGCGTCATCAACGTGTCGTCGCTCTGCGCCCTGCAGCCATTCCGCTCCTGGAGCCTTTACTGCAGCGGCAAGGCGGCGAGAGACATGATGTTCAAGGTCCTGGCCGAGGAGGAGCCAGAGCTGCGCGTGCTCAGCTACTCTCCAGGTAGGCTGTAAGCTAGCCCTACATAGCTTTATGTTAGCCCTACCTGGCTTTATGTTAGCCCTACCTGGCTTTATGCTAGCCCTACATGGCTTTATGCTAGCCCTACATAGCTTTATGCTAGCCCTACATGGCTTTATGCTAGCCCTACATAGCTTTATGTTAGCCCTACCTGGCTTTATGTTAGCCCTACCTGACTCTATGTTAGCCCTACCTGGCTTTATGCTAGCCCTACATGGCTTTATGCTAGCCCTACATAGCTTTATGTTAGCCCTACCTGGCTTTATGCTAGCCCTACCTGGCTTTATGTTAGCCCTACCTGGCTTTATGCTAGCCCTACCTGGCTTTATGCTAGCCCTACCTGGCTTTATGCTAGCCCTACATAGCTTTATGCTAGCCCTACATGGCTTTATGCTAGCCCTACCTGGCTTTATGTTAGCCCTACCTGACTCTATGTTAGCCCTACCTGGCTTTATGCTAGCCCTACATGGCTTTATGCTAGCCCTACATAGCTTTATGCTAGCCCTACATGGCTTTATGCTAGCCCTACATAGCTTTATGTTAGCCCTACCTGGCTTTATGTTAGCCCTACCTGACTCTATGTTAGCCCTACCTGGCTTTATGTTAGCCCTACATGGCTTTATGCTGGCCCTACCTGGCTTATGTTAGCCCTACCTGGCTTTATGTTAGCCCTACCTGACTCTATGTTAGCCCTACCTGGCTTTATGCTAGCCCTACATGGCTTTATGCTAGCCCTACATAGCTTTATGTTAGCCCTACCTGGCTTTATGCTAACCCTACCTGGCTTTATGCTAGCCCTACATAGCTTTATGCTAGCCCTACATAGCTTTATGTTAGCCCTCCCTGGCTTTATGCTAGCCCTACATAGCTTTATGTTAGCCCTACCTGGCTTTATGCTAGCCCTACATAGCTTTATGCTAGCCCTACCTGGCTTTATGGTAGCCCTACATAGCTTTATGCTAGCCCTACCTGGCTTTATGCTAGCCCTACATAGCTTTATGCTAGCCCTACCTGGCTTTATGGTAGCCCTACATAGCTTTATGCTAGCCCTACCTGGCTTTATGCTAGCCCTACATAGCTTTATGCTAGCCCTACCTGGCTTTATGGTAGCCCTACATAGCTTTATGCTAGCCCTACCTGGCTTTATGCTAGCCCTACACAGCTTTATGCTAGCCCTACCTGGCTTTATGTTAGCCCTACCTGGCTTTATGTTAGCCCTACCTGACTCTATGTTAGCCCTACCTGGCTTTATGCTAGCCCTACATGGCTTTATGCTAGCCCTACATAGCTTTATGTTAGCCCTACCTGGCTTTATGCTAACCCTACCTGGCTTTATGCTAGCCCTACATAGCTTTATGCTAGCCCTACATAGCTTTATGTTAGCCCTCCCTGGCTTTATGCTAGCCCTACATAGATTTATGTTAGCCCTACCTGGCTTTATGCTAGCCCTACCTGGCTTTATGGTAGCCTTACATAGCTTTATGCTAGCCCTACCTGGCTTTATGCTAGCCCTACATAGCTTTATGCTAGCCCTACCTGGCTTTATGCTAGCCCTACATAGCTTTATGCTAGCCCTACCTGGCTTTATGCTAGCCCTACATAGCTTTATGCTAGCCCTACCTGGCTTTATGGTAGCCCTACATAGCTTTATGCTAGCCCTACCTGGCTTTATGCTAGCCCTACACAGCTTTATGCTAGCCCTACCTGGCTTTATGCTAGCCCTACACAGCTTTATGCTAGCCCTACCTGGCTTTATGCTAGCCCTACATAGCTTTATGCTAGCCTCTCTCTGTTTGTAGCTGTTGATGCGTCTCCTTTGTCTCTCCTGAACCAGGACCGCTGGACACTGGGATGCAGGTGGAGGCCGGACCAAGACGGCCGACCCGAGCATCAAGAAGACGTTCTCCAACATGTTCGCTCAGGGTCAGCTGCTGACCTGCGAGGCGTCTTCTGCCAAACTGATGAAACTGCTGCTGGAGGACAAGTTCACCTCTGGAGATCATGTCGACGTCTTCGACGTGTAGCCGCTGCTCACTGCCAACTCGTTTTATTGTAGCGTCGATGTTGTGATGAAACTTTATAATTGATGTATCTTAATCCTGTCGCCGTGGAAACGTTTCAACATGCAGATTAGCTGTTACCAGATGTTGGTGACGTCTGACCAGAGGCAGATTGTTCATTTCATTTAGCGTTCGGCAAATCAGGAGAGAGCTGACTAGTGTTAGCTTTAGAGAGGCTAGTGACTGGCATACCAAGGCTGATCACCTACTAGCATACTTTCTGTTTCTGTTGCACGTTAGCCTTGGATAGGATAGCCTATGCAATGCTAATCCTAGCCTAGCTGTGCTAATTTCCAACAGAAGAAGGAGGCTACCCACTAGGTGTCCATCCTGGACATGCTAGTTGTTAGCCTCTCCAGAGCTAATACTAGCTAGTACTCTCCAGAGCTGATTGATCAGTTCCAGATGTCGGCGGATCAATCGGATCAGAAACTGGGTCCAGAATAGAACTAGCCTCCTGCTACAAGGAAGTAGCTGCTGCTGGGTCACAATAGTCTTAAATTTGGCACTAATGTTACGCCGTAGAGGTAGATGTGATAAACTCAGAACCAGGATCCAGAACCTGGAACCAGAAGAACTTTCTTAAAACTGATTTGGTTTATTGGATCACAGAGGAACCAGAGAGGATTGGAGGAAACGGACCCGAGATCCGAAAGTCAAGGTGAAAATGAGAGGTTCTGTTCTGGTTCTGTTCTGGTTCTGTTCTGGTTCTGTTCTGGACCAGAAGCTGCAGTGGAGTCAGAATGACAGACTTGATGTTGGACGGCGTCCAGATCAAACAGAACCTCATTAAAGTTTAACCGAGTCCAAACCGAGCAGCTTGGACTTTAAGTTCAACCGGCTGCAGACGCTCCGCCATCTTGGTTCTCCATGCTGGTTCTCTGGTTCTGGACGGGTTTCTGTCCAGAAACCCGTCCTGAAGAGTGAAGCTGGAGTTCAAGTCTTTAGTAGAAGTTCTGCTGCAGCATCAGAAAATGATGTTTGGGTCAAAGGTCAGGTTAGAGGCTTGACTTTATGTCAGCGTTTTCATTGTCTGGCGGGTACCGGTCCGGTCATGAATCTCTGGAACCAGTTTGAAGATTCGGCTCTAAAATGTTATTTCCTCGTCGCCACTGGAGATGAAATTTTTCCTGTTTTAGTGAAAACATTCCATGTTTATGGTGCCTTAAAAGGGTCAGAGGTCACAGAACCTTCCAGACTGTTTGAATATTAACTCATGAACTGATCCATGGAGGTTATTGACAGAAAACTTTATTTTTCTGAGATGAATTTGTTAATTGTTGCTTTTGCCCCAATTATAGAAACTTTAAATAGATATATATTTTTTTTAATGCGAACAGTATACAAAGACTCGTTGAGGTACAAAGAACATTACAACATAGGTAAATAAGACACAAGGGGCTGAAAATACAGACAGAAAAAACAACAAACTGTAAGGCAAATGACTAAAAACTAAGCAAGATTCAAAACAAAAGAAAAGTAGAGATACTGTCAGTGACTTTTTTTGCATAACTAGTTTTCAAAAGTTTCAGGGAAGCATAAAACAGCTTAAACTGATTAATAAAACAATCAAAACAAGGAGTAGAACCTCTCCATTTACAGCAATGTATATGATATTTAACAAGCAAGAAAACAATATTTACCATATCAGATATTTGATCATCAAGGTTATCAACATAATACAAAACGTGGGTGATATTTATCTCAGGGATGTCTTCAAGTTTGAGACATAACCAGTTTTAACATCTTTCCAAAGTTGAAAAGAAAAAGGACAGAAAAAAAGAGATGACTTATGGATTCCTCTGCACATTCGCAAAAGGCACAACATGTTAAATCAAATTTAAATTGTTTGTGCAAAAATTCAGCCACGGGATAAATATTGTGAGAGATTTTAAAATGAGTCTCTTTCACCTTAGGTGAAACCGGCCATTTAACATACTTAGAAAACGCTTTCTCAATAAAAGACAAATTAGTTGTTACCAAAAAAATATTATTGTAATCATGAAATAATTTAGATTTGAAAGCAGTCACAAGCATACCATTATTACACTTTTGTCAGTCACAATATATTCTCCAATCTTCAATGTAGGTAAAGATGAAGCAACACTTGAAAATCTCAAGGTGTTTTGGATGAGATGGAGCAGAGCTACAGGAATATCTCTGCATACTTTTACATATTCATTATAAGAACAGTTCAGATTAAATTTGTGGGTAAAATCTTTATGATTTAACAAAACACCATTACTATCCATCAAGTCAGTTACAAATAGAATACCTTTCTCATACCAGTCAGTTTTAAAAATAGATTTTCTATTCAGTAATATTGATCTGTTATTCCACTCTAGGGATCCATGTGGGGTAAAATTGTGAGTAAATATCATTTTCCAAAAGTGTAAAACTTGTTTATGAAATGAGAATCTTGGTTAATTCAAAATCACATTTAAGCAAGAAATCTAAACCACCTAATTTTTTAAATATTGATTTGGGGATATGAAACCACATGGAGTTGGAATGAGACAAATAGGTCTTTAGCCAATTTATTCCAAAGGAACCAATCAGAGCCTCAAAATCTAAAGCTCTAATTCCTCCTTTATCATAATCTTAATAAGATGAGAACGTCGTAAATAATGAGTTTTATTCCTCCAGATAAATTGAAAGATTATCGAATTAGCTTTTCTAATGTTTTTGTTGGAGATAAGGCCGAATGACAAGGATAAATTAATTTGGACACTCCCTCTGCTTTGGATAGAAGAGTTCGTCCAAAAATAGTCAGATCTCTAGTTAACCAGCGGCTCAAGGATGTCTTCATGCCATCCAAGCATCTTTCAATGTTTTCCTCCTCTCTTCTGGTAGCATTATTAGAAATCAGTATTCCCAGATACTTTACTTTGGACTTAACAGTAATGGAAGCAACTGACGTATCAGAGCTAGAATGGATCGGCAGAAGTTCACATTTATTAATATTGAGAGACAAACCAGACGCTTCTGAAAACATTAAAATAGATTTCAACGCAATGTCAACCATAGCCTTATCTTTTAAAAAAATGGTTGTATCATCAGCAAATTGACTATTCTTGAATTCCTTATCAAAAATGTTTATACCATGCAAATTCAAATTTTTCTGAATTATTAAAGTAAGCATTTGAGTTGTTGATATGAATAATTTAGGTGAAATTGGGCCTGATTCCTCGTGACATAGGGAAGCTGGGGGTTAAACTTGTTCCCAGAGAAACTGAGCTACTATAAAATAATCTGATTATATTGCAAAACTTTTCCCCAAAACCAAAGTATTTTAAGGTTTTTATTATAAAGCAGTGTTCCAGTGAGTCAAAAGCCTTAAAAAAATCCAGGAATAAAAAAATTATCATTATCAATAAAACTACGATAATCAATCATATCAAGAATGAGTCTCATATGATGATGGATATTCCTCCCCTTTAAAAACGCTGATTAAAAACGCTGATTAATAATCGAATCCAAACCACTATTTAAGCGATTTCATAAATAAGAGCTAAAAGTTTGTAATCTGTTCATAACAGAGTGATAGGTCTCCAGTTGTCCAGTGATAAAGGATCTTTGTTGGCTTTGGGGATCAGAGTAATCAACCTCGTTTCATGGTGGGAGAGACTATTGTTTGAAATGCATTCCAGCAGGGCCTCAAATAATAGTTTTCCTAAATCTTTCCAAAAGAAAATATAAAATTCATGGTTAACCCGTCCAGGCCAGGAGATTTACCTTTTGCCATTTGTTGAATTGCTGTGTCTAGTTCTTCAATTCTCAAGTCATCATCCATAAGGCTTTTAAAATCGAGATTAATTTCTTCAATAGATTCCTGAATTTCATCCAAAAAAGATTGGCAATTGGATTCAAAATATTTAGAACAATATAGGTCACTATAAAAATTCCTAATTGCCGTGTTTATTAAATCCAGGTCTTCAGTGACATTCCCATTAATAATTAGTTTCTGAATCTTCTTTTTGGACTGTCTTTGTTTCTCAAGACCAAAGAAATATGAAGAGTTTTTTTTTTCGCCTTCCTCAATCCATCGAGCCCTGAGCGAACGAAAGGCCCCCGAGCTTTATCCAGAAAAACATCATCTAGTTGAGTTTTGAAAACTTCAAGCTGATTTCGCTCTGGATAAACAAAACTGACTTTGAACATAGAGAATTAATATTGCTAATAAGTTGGGATTGCTCTTGTCTCCTCTGCTTTGAAACTAGTTTTCCAATCTTTATTGCAGTTGTTCTAATCTGAAATTTAAGCCACTCCCACTTATTTAAGGGAGACAGATCCAAATTGAAATATCCTTAATGAGGTTCAGGACTTCAGAACAGAAAATTCTATTACTCAGCAAATTACTATTAAATTTCCAAGTTAAGTTTGAGGGTGGCTTAGATTCATCCAGAAAGAGAAACAAGGTAACAGAACAATGATCTGTTAAAGCAGCCGCTGAAATTTCACAACTTGAGATATTATGAATTAAATTATGTGGGATTAACCAGTAATCTAGCCTAGAGCATTGGCCATTTCCAGAAGGATTGAACCAGGAGTATTGTCTGATATCAGGATTTCTAAATCTCCACCAGTCTAACAAATTTGTATTAGAGATCAAATTTACAAAAATATCATTATAAACGTGCTGCCCCCGAGAGGGGAGACGATCAATCGATCCATCAGGAGGTATATTAAAATCTCCTCCTAAGATAACTTGATCCGTGGAATATTTTATTGTCCAAGATTTTATCATTTCTTCAAGGTCAGCAATGAAACTTTAAATATTGTAAACAATCATTTGACCAGAATGAGGCCTGGCCCTTTAAGAGATGTTGTCATGGTATCGAGTATCGGCGGTGACGATGTTCGGTTCCTGACAGGAAGTGATGATCCCACTTCCTGTTTGATAAAATCTTGTTTTTCCTTCATATTAATTTGCATATTTTTGTATTTCTGCTTTTTGTTCAAAAAACAAATTAAATGATTTATAACTTAAATTTATGAAACATTTTCTGGAGGCAGATGGAGGTCAGAGGTCAGAGGTTAAACACTGTTTATCCAGGTGCCAGACTGAACTTCCTCTGTGTTCTGGTTCATGTCCAGTCGGGTCAGGAAGGTTCTGGTCCTGTTCCGGTCCTGTTCTGGTCCTGTTCCGGTCCGGTTCTGGTCCGGTTCCGGTCCGTCTGCTCTGGTTTCAGTGATGACAGCAGCAGGTCCAGCTGATGGACGGCACCAGCTGCTGGGACCAAAATACCCGCAGGGGAACCGACCCAAACAAGGGTCCGACCCGTCCTGGCTCAGCAGGTTCCGGTCCGGAGGGCGGGGTTTCCCGGTTCCCCTGCGGGTCGCGCCGAGGAGAGACGGCTGAGAGTCCTTCAGCCCGTCCGGCGGTACCGGTCCGGTCATGGAGCTGTTTGACGCCGGGGTGAAAGGTCGCGGCCTGCGGGCCAGCAGGGAGCTCAGCACCGGGAGGTTCTGCTGGCCGAACCGGGCTACGCCGCCGTGGTCCACAGCAGGTGAGCCGGTACCGGAACCCAGATGGGACGGGTTCAGCTGCGGTTCAGAGGATTTAAAGGGGTCTGATCTGGTTACCATGACGACTGTAACATGACCCGGACCGGACCGGACCGGACCGAACCGGACCGGACCGGACTCAGCAGGACCCAGCTGAGTGGAGAAAACATCAGAGATTCAGGTTCAATAAAATCCAAAAATCAATAATTAATCCTTCAGTTTGATCAATAGAAACGATTAGAAACCTGAAATAAATACTGATCAATGTTTTTCTGTGTTTTAATATTTATATTCTAATACCTGATCAGTTGATCAGTTGATGTCTGCAACAGAATATTGATCATCAATAGAAATGATCCAGGATGGAAATGATGTCATAAAGTCAAAGTTCTGCAATAAAGATGAAATATTAGAAGAATAAAGTAATAATTTGATAAAACTCCTTTATGAGGATCTGAGGAACGTTGAGGTTCTGCTTTGGTATCAGTAACTGATCAGATCATCAATAATCAGATGATTGTTCTGATTAAAACTGATTGGATCCGTTTTCATGTAATTTTCCGACATTGTTTAAAATAATTATTTTCTAATTCATAAACTAATTCTGCTCATAAGTAAACCTGGACCTGAAGGTTCTGATGACCCGTCAGATCCGCCGACATAAAACCAGTGATGCTGCGGCTCCTGCCATCCCATAATGGTGGAATCACCATGGCAACCAGAGACATCTCAGTCATGAAGTTTAACCGTCTCATTTAGCTGTTAGCTTAGAGTTTCTGTATTGTTTTTGCATGTAAACCTGGATTAGCTCTGTAGCTTAGCATGCTAGCTGCTAGCATCTTTCCGCTGTGTTTTGTCCCAGTTTGGCCTCCCAGGTGTGCCACAGCTGTTTCCGTCGCCAGGCCAACCTGCACCGCTGCGCCCAGTGCCGCTTCGCCCACTACTGCAACCGGACCTGCCAGACGGCCGGATGGGACGGACACAAGCAGGAGTGCGCCGCCATCAGGAAACTCGGGGGCGCCCAACGAGAACGTCCGGTGAGGAGGGACGAGCTCTGGTTGGTGTTTGGGACCCTAAACCTAATCCTACCCCCTACACTGACCCCAACACTGACCCCTACACTGACCCCTACACTGACCCCTACACTGACCCCTACACTGACCCCAACACCAACACTGACCCCAACACTGACCCCAACACTGACACCAACACTGACCCCAACACCAACACTGACCCCAACACTGACCCCAACACTGACCCCAACACCAACACTGACCCCAACACTGACCCCAACACACAACACTGACCCCAACACTGACCCAACACTGACCCCTACACTGACACCAACACTGACCCCAACACCAACACTGACCCCAACACTGACCCCTACACTGACCCCTACACTGACCCCTACACTGACCCCAACACCAACACTGACCCCAACACTGACCCCAACACTGACCCCTACACTGACACCAACACTGACCCCAACACTGACCCCAACACTGACCCCTACACTGACCCCAACACTGACCCCTACACTGACCCCAACACTGACCCCAACACTGACCCCTACACTGACCCCTACACTGACCCCAACACTGACCCCAACACCAACACTGACCCCAACACTGACCCCAACACCAACACTGACCCCAACACTGACCCCAACACTGACCCCTACACTGACCCCAACACTGACACCAACACCAACACTGACCCCAACACTGACCCCAACACTGACCCCAACACTGACCCCTACACTGACCCCAACACTGACCCCAACACCACTGACCCCAACACTGACCCCAACACTGACCCCAACACTGACCCCAACACTGACCCCAACACTGACCCCAACACTGACCCCAACACTGACCCCTACACTGACCCCAACACCAACACTGACCCCAACACTGACCCCAACACTGACCCCAACACTGACCCCAACACCAACACTGACCCCAACACTGACCCCAACACTGACCCCAACACTGACCCCAACACTGACCCCTACACCAACACTGACCCCAACACTGACACCAACACTGACCCCAACACCAACACTGACCCCAACACTGACCCCTACACTGACCCCTACACTGACCCCAACACCAACACTGAGCCCAACACTGACCCCAACACCAACACTGACCCCAACACTGACCCCAACACTGACCCCTACACTGACCCCAACACCAACACTGACCCCAACACTGACCCCAAAACCAACACTGACCCCAACACTGACCCCAACACTGACACCAACACAACACTGACCCCAACACTGACCCCAAAACCAACACTGACCCAACACTGACCCCAACACTGACCCCTACACTGACCCCTACACTGACACCAACACTGACCCCTACACTGACCCAACACTGACCCCAACACTGACCCCAACACTGACCCCAACACTGACCCCAACACTGACCCCTACACTGACCCCAACACTGACCCCTACACTGACCCCAACACTGACCCCAACACTGACCCCAACACTGACCCCAACACTGACCCCAACACTGACCCCTACACTGACCCCAACACTGACCCCAACACTGACCCCAACACTGACCCCAACACTGAGCCTAACACTGACCCCTACACTGACCCCAACACTGACCCCTACACTGACCCCAACACTGACCCCAACACTGACCCCAACACTGACCCCTACACTGACCCCAACACTGACCCCAACACTGACCCCTACACTGACCCCAACACTGACCCCAACACTGACCCCAACACTGACCCCAACACCAACACTGACCCCAACACCAACACTGACCCCAACACTGACCCCTACACTGACCCCAACACTGACCCCAACACTGACCCCAACACTGACCCCTACACTGACCCCAACACTGACCCCAACACTGACCCCCAACTGACCCCAACACCAACACTGACCCCAACACCAACACTGACCCCTACACCAACCGTGTCTCATGATCGGTCAGAACTAAAGTCCTGAATGGATCGTGTAGAAAATCTGATTCAATCAAAGCGATAAATTGGTCGGTTCATGCTGGAGACTCCTAAACATGAGAGCTGAAGGTTTGGGAGTTTTCCACAAAGTGCTAAAGATGTGAACATGAACTGGAGTCCATGTTTCTGTTGACCCGGTTGAGTCGGTTCTTCTCTCGCCGCAGGCTGGCCGCCCGGCTGCTGTGGCGCAGGAACAGAGACCAGGGCTTGGCGTCGGACAGCCAGCTGCTGGCCGTGGATCAGCTGCAGCATCATCTGCAGGATCTGCCTGAAGACGAACTGAAGACGCTGCAGGCGGACGTCCAGACCTTCCTCAGGTTCTGGTCCTGCGGGTCGAAGCGGCACCAGGCCGACTTCATCAGCCACGTCTTCGGCCTCGTCAGTCGATCCTCCTCCGCTGCGCCCGTCTCTGCCGGTCTCTGACCTCTCCGCTGACCTCTCCGCTGACCTCTCTGTGTCTCTGCAGATTAAATCCAATGGACTGACGCTTCCCGACCAGAGAGGTCTGCAGACGGTCGGTCTGGGACTTTTCCCCAATCTGAGCCTCGTCCTGCTGGCCCAACTGCACCGCCACACTCAACCACGGAAAGTAGGTGATTTCTACGGTGGACGTAGAAAAAGTTGATGTGAAGGTCAGCGGAGGTTATGGAAACAGGTTTAAGAAGGTCAAGGGTCAGAAGGAGTCACTCTGAAACAAAAAGCAACCATTAAATCTGTCTAAAGCTGACGTCACGTCAGAAGATCCAGAAACATTTCAGATTCATGCAGCATGGGAGACAGCAGTGAGGCGAGACAGCAGTGAGGCGAGACAGCAGTGAGGCGAGACAGCAGTGAGGCGAGACAGCAGTGAGGTGAGACAGAGGTGAGGCGAGACAGCAGTGAGGTGAGACAGCAGTGAGGTGAGACAGCAGTGAGGTGAGACAGAGGTGAGGCGAGACAGCAGTGAGGTGAGACAGCAGTGAGGCGAGACAGTGAGGGTGAGACAGCAGTGAGGCGAGACAGCAGTGAGGCGAGACAGCAGTGAGGCAGACAGAGGTGAGGCGAGACAGCAGTGAGGTGAGACAGCAGTGAGGTGAGACAGAGGTGAGGCGAGACAGCAGTGAGGCGAGACAGAGGTGAGGCGAGACAGCAGTGAGGCGAGACAGCAGTGAGGCGAGACAGAGGTGAGGCGAGACAGCAGTGAGGCGAGACAGCAGTGAGGTGAGACAGCAGTGAGGCGAGACAGAGGTGAGGCGAGACAGCAGTGAGGCGAGACAGAGGTGAGGCGAGACAGCAGTGAGGTGAGACAGCAGTGAGGTGAGACAGAGGTGAGGCGAGACAGCAGTGAGGTGAGACAGCAGTGAGGCGAGACAGCAGTGAGGTGAGACAGAGGTGAGGCGAGACAGCAGTGAGAGGAGACAGCAGTGAGGCGAGACAGCAGTGAGGCGAGACAGCAGTGAGGTGAGACAGCAGTGAGGCGAGACAGCAGTGAGGTGAGACAGCAGTGAGGCGAGACAGCAGTGAGGTGAGACAGCCGTGAGGTGAGACAGCAGTGAGGTGAGACAGCAGTGAGGTGAGACAGCAGTGTGAGGTGAGACAGCAGTGAGGTGAGACAGCAGTGAGGCGAGACAGCAGTGAGGCGAGACAGCAGTGAGGCGAGACAGCAGTGAGGTGAGACAGCCGTGAGGTGAGACAGCAGTGAGGTGAGACAGCAGTGAGGTGAGACAGCAGTGTGAGGTGAGACAGCCGTGAGGTGAGACAGCAGTGAGGTGAGACAGCAGTGAGGTGAGACAGCAGTGAGGTGAGACAGCAGTGAGGTGAGACAGCAGTGAGCGAGACAGCAGTGAGGCGAGACAGCAGTGAGGCGAGACAGCAGTGAGGTGAGACAGCCGTGAGGTGAGACAGCAGTGAGGTGAGACAGCAGTGAGGTGAGACAGCAGTGTGAGGTGAGACAGCAGTGAGGTGAGACAGCAGTGAGGCGAGACAGCAGTGAGGCGAGACAGCAGTGAGGCGAGACAGCAGTGAGGTGAGACAGCCGTGAGGTGAGACAGCCGTGAGGTGAGACAGCGGTGAGGTGAGACAGCAGTGAGGTGAACAGCCGTGAGGTGAGACAGCCGTGAGGTGAGACAGCAGTGAGGTGAGACAGCAGTGAGGTGAGACAGCAGTGAGGCGAGACAGCAGTGAGGCGAGACAGCAGTGAGGTGAGACAGCCGTGAGGTGAGACAGCCGTGAGGTGAGACAGCAGTGAGGTGAGACAGCAGTGAGGTGAGACAGAGGTGAGGTGTGAGGAGGCGAGAGGGACAGATGAAAAAACTCAGACTGTTTGCAGACGATTGTGTGATCTGCTTCCAGGAGGAAACCTGAAGGTCGGATAAACGTTTGATTCTCTTCACTTAGAACAGAAATGAATTCATCAGATTAACGTTAAAAGGCCCTGATGTCCAAAATCTGCCAAAGGTAAACTGTTCAGAAACTTTCTTTTAGTTGCGGGTGTTTTGTGGAGCCTGTCAGCGGTTCTGTCCGGGTCTGGTTCTGAACGGCTCGGTGGACAACAATCCACTGATCCAGATTCAAGTGTTTCCCTGAATCCTAACCAAGTTGATCCAGACTCCAACAGTCCAGTCCTGTCCTCTCTGCTCAGTCTTGTCCTGACAGGGATGCAGAGGAGACGGTTCCCAACGGCCGGGTCCAAACCGGACAGGAGCCCAGTCCCACACAGGGCAGTCCCACACAGGGCCCAGTCCCACACAGGGCCCAGTCCCACACAGGAGCCCAGTCCCACACAGGCCCAGTCCCACACAGGGCCCAGTCCCACACAGGGCCCAGTCCCACAGGGCCCAGTCCCACCCCATCTCCTCTCTTAAGGACAAACCGAACTGTTGGAGACCAGAGGAAGACGGTTGGCCTTCCTCGCAGGACGGACAGTAGACATGCTGGATGAAGACAGAATCGGTCCACTGGTCTCCATCAGAGGACACAGACTGATCGTCTCTGACACAAATAAACATTTCATGTTTGTCTTTTGCAGCCAATCAGCCGTGAACTCCACCCTCCACTCTCCGCTGAGGTGTGTACCACAGACCATTCCCACCGGACCCGGCCGCACTAATCAGCTTCACCCGACCAGAACTGAGCTCTCCCTCCGTTGGTGTTGCAGGATGGAGCTGCGCGCTCTGGGGAGGATCTGCCAGGGCGAGGAGCTCACCATCAGCTACGTGGACGTCCTCAACCTGTCGGCGGATCGCCAGAAACAGCTGAAGGAGCGTTTCCACTTCGACTGCAGCTGCGATCACTGCAGCCGGCGAGTTTGGTGACGACCTGATGGCAGCGGCTGCCGAGGCAAAGGTCAGCGAAACGTTCTGGCTTCTTCTTCAGGATGCCACCCTGCTCTCCTCACCGGGTTTTCCTCACAGCCCTCTGCGGACGCGGTGAAACAGGTCAGCGCCTTCAGTAAGGAGACCCTGGAGAAGGTTGAGAAAAGCTCGTAGAGACGGGGATCACAGCCAGGTAGGCCTGCGTCCCGCCGGCCCGTCCCGTCCCGTCCCGCCGGCCTGTCCCGTCCCGGCCCATCCTGTCCTGTCCCGTCCCGCCGGCCTGTCCTGTCCTGTCCCTCCCCCGTCCTGCCGGCCCGGCCCTGAACGCCTCAGTCTGAGTGTTTCTCTGCTGCCTCAGGTGTTGAAGTTGTGCCAGGAGTGTTTGGAGAAGCAGCAGGACGTCCTGGCAGACACTCACCTGTACAAACTCAAGGTGCTGTCCGTCCTGGCCGAGGTGCTGACCCACCACAGGAAGTTCTCTGAAGCTGCAGGATTCGCTCGCAAGATGGTGGAAGGATTGACGTGAGTACATGAGAACATCAAGTGAACGTAAATCTGAATGATGTGAAGACATGTTCCTGTAGGCTGTTTACCACCAGATGGTCCAGTTGACCCGGTTCAACTGGGACCAAAGGAGACCAAGAACCAGCTGCTCTGACCCAAACCAGCCTGTTCCCCTCCTGCCCTGTGGGGGCGCTGCACCAACAACCACTGCAGGAAACGACACTAAAACCTCTGAAGACACTGAGAGCAACTTCCTGTTTGAAACAAGATGGAGGCGTCAGAGTTTATGTTGGAGGATTTCTCTCTAGTCTTTGGCTGAAGACCAGAAATCAACCGAACCGTTAGCTTAGCATTCACACCAGAACCGGACTTTGACTAGACAGACGGACAGCAGCTGGGTGGTGGGGATGCATCCTGAAGGTCTGACTCTGGTCTGCTCTTTGTCCTTCCTCCCAAACAGGAAGTTGTATCACCCCAACAACTCCCAGCTGGGCCTGGCCCTGATGAGGTCAGGGGTCACCCACTGGCACGCCGGGCAGGTGGAGGTCAGCCACAAGATGATCTGTGAGGCTTACCGCATCATGCTGGTCACTCACGGGCCGAACCACTCCATCACCAAAGACCTGGAGGTACTTCCTGCTGCGTCCAGGTCAGTCCTGCAGGAGGACCGGTTCCTAACCCGACTCCGTTCCCCTGCAGTCCATCCGGTCCCAGACGGAGCTGGAGCTGAAGGCGCAGAAGGAGAACGTCCTGGACATGAAGAACCTGCCGGTGAGCAGCAGCAGCGCCCGCCCAGGAAACACCAAGGACTTCCTCCGGCAGCAGTGAAGCAACCGGACCTTTCCCGGGTCTACCCAGAACCACTGCAAATATCTGCAATAAAACTGGAGCCGTTCATGAGTTCATCTCCATTTTTATGAATATTAGAGGATGAATTTACCTCCTCATGCTGTGCGTGGAAATCTTTAATCAGGCATAAAAAAAGTTTTTCACATTTCAAAAATGATCATTTTATTTATATTGCAAATAAAAACAACAGAGACAGAAACGTCGTGTTGGGAAAGAGGCTGGGTTTGAAAACGTAATAATCTGAGTAAACCTCGTCTGCATAGAGAGGAAACAGAACCGCAGTGAACCCATTCAGGTTCTGGATGAACTGAAAAACCCAACAGAAACACCGACACCACTCATTAAATTAAAACAGCAAATAGAAGATAATTAGTGTCAAAGTCCTTCAGCTGCATACGAGTCAAAGTCCTGGATTAGTTTCTAATCCAGCAGAAGTTCAGATTGAACTTGATTGCAGAACCAGAACCAGCCGTCTCATTGGACCAGGCACAGCTCTGTGCCGGACTGACTGTGAGTCTCGGCCGTTTTGTCTTTCTGAGTTCTGTCTCCTGAGTCCGGCTGGCCTGCAGGGGGCGCCACGCTCTGCCGCAGCTCCATCAGCAGCTCCATCAGCAGCTCCTTCCCGTCGCTCGCCGGCAGGTTTCCCAGGAAGTACTGAGGCGCCAACTCCACCAGCCTGACGGGGACAAAACAGTAAACTCCGTTTATTCTCCGTGTTTCTGAAACATTCAGGGTTGTGTTGATGTTCTCAGATTTTTATGGTAAAATATCACAAGGTCAGGATTTTTGATTCAACTCCTTTAAAATGAAGTTTCAATAATTTCTTAGGACAAAATTTTTCCCTTTCTGAGGAAAAATAAAGAGATTAGGTAACAGACAAACATTAACCATTACTGCTAATAATCACACTAGCAAGCTAATAAAGTAGCAAGCTAATGACCACACTAGCATGCTAATGAACAAACTAGCATGCTAATGAATAAACTAGCAAGCTAATGAACAAACTAGTAAGCTAACGATCACACTAGCATGCTAATGATCACACTAGCATGCTAATGATCACACTAGCATGCTAATGATCACACTAGCAAGCTAATGAACAAAGTAGCAAGCTAACGATCACACTAGCATGCTAATGATCACACTAGCATGCTAATAATCACACTAGCATGCTAATGATCACACTAGCAAGCTAATGAACAAAGTAGCAAGCTAACGATCACACTAGCATGCTAATGATCACACTAGCATGCTAATGATCACACTAGCATGCTAATGATCACACTAGCAAGCTAATGAACAAAGTAGCAAGCTAACGATCACACTAGCATGCTAATGATCACACTAGCAAGCTAATGAACAAAGTAGCAAGCTAACGATCACACTAGCATGCTAATAAAACAAACTAGCATGCTAATGAACAAACTAGCATGCTAATGTTGATATTTGTAGATAACCATGTTAATATTTTGGCTCGTTTGTCCTGCAGGTTGGGATGTGAACATGTTTCAGTTTTAACTTCAGGTTCTCGATGGAGTTTCATTGCGTCTGATGCTAGCTGATGCTAACTGATGTTAGCAGGATAATTTGATGATTAAAGCTTCGGATGAAAATTAAGATACAAAACGTGATCGGCGATCAATAAATCTGGTACAGATAAAAAATAAATGAGAATTTGTCTCATTTTGGAAAAAGTAAAATAATAAGAATATTAAATCACATGTTGGCCAAACAGCTGGAGTTGATTTGACCACATGATGGGAGGCAGAAACAGACGGGTCCATTTATAGGAGAGTCTTGGTTCTGTAAATCGGCCTCTTGGTTTCTATAGTTAGTTTTGGAAACATGTTTCTCAGCCACCTGATGGCGCTGCTGGTGATTAATTACTTACTGCAGAACAAGGACTCAACCATTGATTAAAAAACACAGTCAGAGCCGTGAGGAAGCCAAAACTAAACATATAGAAACATTTCATCAAAATAATAATTGATAAATCACCAGATTATTTGACAGAATAATCTCTACAATAATCTGCAGCTGCGTCTCCGTCGTGTTTCTGTGAGACTCAGACTCACATCTGGGGATGAACCTCGGAGGCGATGCGGATGCAGTTGTCCCGGGAGACAGTGAACTCGTGGTAGAGGACCCAGCTGGGTGGACTGGGAGGACTGGGAGGTGAACTGGGAGGACTGGGAGGTGGACTGGGCTGCCGGCAGCGGTAGGAGGAGAACGGGTGGAGGTGAGCGACGTGGCGATGGGTCAGCAGCAGGTAGTTACCCGACCCGTCCACATCGTGAGCCACCTGAGGAAGAGGAGGAGGTGAGGGCGGTGATGAAGCAGGGGGCGGGGCTTCTGAAGGGTGAACTCACTTTGAGGAAGAAACCTGAGATGAGGGCGCGTTTGATGTTGGTGCAGTTGTCCTGGCCCCCGAAGGCAGGCGGGGAAACGGGAAGCTCTATCCTCTGCATGACCTCCAGAAGCTCCGCCCTGATGACCCCGGCGAGTCGCAGCGCCGCGAGGCTCAGGAAGGTGGCGCTGCACCACGCCTCGTCCTCATTATCTGTGGAGACAACAGAGGGATGTCAGACGGAGACACTGGACGGAGGACCTGCAGGCGGCGGGACGCACGCTCCAGGAAGGCGTTGTAGACGTTGATGAGGGTCAGGTGATCGCCCTCCGGGTGCAGCAGGGGGCGCCAGGCAGACACAGCAGCTTCCTGTCTGCTGGGGTCCGGGGACAGGAAGCAGGAAGGAGCTGGAACAGAAACGGTCCAGTAAGAGACGGACGGACGCTTCAGTCCTCAGCAGTCCAGGTTCACTTCCTCCTCCTGTTTTATTCATTTTATCCAGAGGTGGCAACACTTCTGCTAATGCGCTACTAGCTAAGCTAATTTTTTGTTAGCACACTTAGCATCCTGAAGTTAATTTTTCCCAAATACATTTTAGAATGCTAATTTACTAAATACCTGGTTGGTGCAGAAATTTAACTTTAGCTTCTGGAACGTAGCAGTATTAACAGCATTAGCATTACAAATAAAACATTAGCTTACGCTAAATACCATGTTGGTGTAGTGATTTAGCATTAGCATAACTGATACTTACGATGAACTCTTTAGTGTTAGCGGTACTAGTTGGTTAGTTAGCAGCTCTAGCTTTTAGTTAGCAGTGCTAGCTGTTTAGTTAGCAGTGCTAGCTGTTTAGTTAGCGGTTCTAGCTGTTTAGTTAGCAGTGCTAGCTGTTTAGTTAGCGGTTCTAGATGTTTAGTTAGCAGTGCTAGCTGGTTAGTTAGCAGGTCTAGCTGTTTAGTTAGCGGTTCTAGCTGTTTAGTTAGCAGTGCTAGCTGTTTAGTTAGCGGTTCTAGCTGTTTAGTTAGCAGTGCTAGCTGTTAATTAGCCATGCTAGGTGTCTTGTTCATTCTTCCTTCCTCTTCTGTCGGACAGTGAGACCCATTGGTCTACAGACCGACTCTGCGTCTCTGCAGACCTGCTGATGAAGACCTCCTTCCTGCTCTTCCTCACCTGTCAGCATGGCGGCGATGGTGAGCAGCTCCTCCACGCAGTCGTACTCGCAGGCGGCGATTAGCGCTTTAGCTAGCGGCGGCTCCAGCGGCAGCTCCGACATGATGATGCCGACCTCCGACAGATTCCCGTCGTCGTCCAGAGCCGCCAGGTAGTCCAGGTCCTCCAGCGCCTGCATGAGGGCTTCAGGAGCTGCAGGGACAGGGGCATCAGAACCGGGACCAGACCCCCAGACCCAGACCCAGCAGGCGGTACCTGGCCGGTCCAGGAACTTGCACTGGCCCATGTCTGCGATGTCGAGCCTCTTCAGCAGCAGAACCAGGTGGCTCAGGTTCTCCTCGGTGACTCCGGGCCCGCGGGCCTCCGCCATGCCGGACTCGTACCGGGCCTGGGAGTACAGCCGCAGACACAGCCCTGACACAGGGGGACATACCGTCAGGAAACCCGCCCGGTCCACCAGAACCAGAACCTGTGGACCTACCGGGCAGCTGGCTGTTGACCCGCTGGGTCCTCATGTCCGCCTGGTGCCGGCTGATGCTCCTCAGGACCTGGGAGTTGGCCCGGATCTGAGGGTTGTAAACCTGGAAGCCGCACAGAGAGAAGCGTCCGGCTCAGAACCGACCCGACCCAGATCTCAGGGTTCTCCTCCAGGACTCACCGTCTTTAGCTGCAGACCCGTGTCCACCACGTAGCGGACCCCCTGCAGGGAGAACGACGCCTCTCCCAGCGCGTCGCTGAGGATCACCTTCCTCCTGACGCCGCCATCGCCCTCAGACGGGTCGCCGTCCTTCGGCTCGGCGCCGGGACCGGACTCGTAGACCCGCTGGGCCAGGCCGGCCAGACCGGAGTGGAGCGGGAGGAACCGGAGCGAACCGAGCTGAGGACTCAGAGCCAGAGACTCCTTCTGCAGCAGAACTAGACACTCCTCCACCTCCTGCACCCACACGGAAAACCGGATCAACCCCAATATTTATACATTTATCACCTTCCTACAGATCCTTCCTTCCCTCAACGTTACTGCCCCCGGTGGCCAGCAGCAGGAACAGCAGCGCTTCTCCTAGCTAACGCCACTTCCTGCTTCCTGGACAGGAAGCCAACGGATCAACCCTGCAGGTCCCTTTGGTCGCTGCTCTTTGTGTTCAAACTGCAGCAGAACCGGGTCAGTCGGACCGGTTCCCTTTGTTTAAAGCACAAAACCAACAGAACCGGCGGCTCGCTGACAGCTCTCAGGTTTCACCTTTACTGGGTCACAGCAGCTGATTTACCAGAGCAAACTAATTCACAGACAATGAATGAATTTAATATTCCTATCATTTCTCAGTATTTTTTATATCTTAACTATATTGTCTACCTGGGCGTCGGCCAGGAACACCATCACGTCTCCCTCCTCTCCTCTGCGGTGCAGGTCCAGCACCATGTGGCAGGCGGCAGACACCGGCTCCTTCCCAGAGGAAAGCTCCCGGTACATCACCTCCACCTGCTGGTGCGGGGGCCTTTCGGGGACGTCCAGGGCCAGGTGTGGGACGGCGGGCCCCAGGAAGGCGGCGAGGCGCGGCGCCAGCGTCGGGTGGGCGAGGAGGACGACCCTGAAGCCGTCGGGTCGCTGGCGGCAGACGTCGCACAGCAGGCCCAGCAGGACGTCGGTGGGAACGGTCCGCTCCTGCAGCTCGTCCAGAACCACCAGGTGGTACTGCCGCAGCAACGGGTCCGACATCATTTCCTCCAGCAGCAGCGTGTCGCTGACGAACCTGCAGAGGAGAGACGAGAGAGGGCGAGGATTAACCTGACAGGATTCAAACCAACAACCTAAAGGACCATTGAAGGAGGCATTGTGTGTTACCAAAACTAAAAATAAACTGATTCCTTGACAGACTTGGTATGAATCCGTTCACATTGGAAACATTTTCTCTGATTGGTGCGGATCGTTGTTAAGCTGGATGTTACTCTCTGATCGGCCTCCTTCCGGCCTCCTCACCTGAGCAGGGTGTCAGGTGTGCAGCTGTCGTCATGTGACACGCGGTATCCGACCTCCAGGCCCAGACTCAGGTCCATCTCGTCGGCCACGCGCAGCGCCAGGCTCAGCGCCGCCTCAGGGTGCGGCTGGGAGCAGCAGACCAGGCCGTGGGAAAACTCAAAGGACAGGGAGAACTCCACGCACCACTGGGCCACCTGCAGAGAGGGGCGCCGCTGAGCACAGACAGCAACAGCAAAGCTTCCTGCTCCTGGTCAGACCTGAACAAAAACTTTCTCATCCAGAACCAAACAAACATCAGATCCTGGAGATCAGAGTCAATATTTGAACAGGGATCAAGCAGCGGGCGAGGTCACCATGGCAACAGACAGCAGCTCCTGACCTCAGTGACCTCAGTGACCTCAGAGTGAGGGTAGCCTGAGCAGCCTGGGGTCAAAGGTGAAGCTGCACCAGGAAGCTGAAGGGGAGCAGGACGTCTGAGGCTGGAAGGAGCTTCAGGTTACAGCAGGGAGTGAATTCAAGCTGCCGACCAATGGCCTGCAGGGAGAGGCGCTACCATGGCAACCAGGTGGTCCCAGCAGACAGGTGAAACCTCTGCTGGTCTGAAAGCTACAACATGTTCAGTTTGAAATACAGGGAACTGATTGGCTTCTCTAACCTGCTGGTTCTTTCACTTTGTCAAAAACTGTTTGGTTATAATTATTCATTTTGATATTTCTGAGAGCCGTCCAATCAGGACCCAGTATTTCAACTGAAACCTCCTAATCCAGCAACCAGCAGTGGGAACGCCAGCTAACGGTTAGCTGCAACAACAATAAGCATTAACATTAGCTATGCTAATGCTACATGCTAAAAAGGTATTTATACAAACTAACTCTGTATCAACATACATCAGGGGAAGAGTGCTAAATATCTGTAAAGTCACCAAAAAGCACTAAACTAAAAATGATCTCCACTATTAGCGGATCAGCAGCAGTTTGCCCTCTAGTGGCAGGAACGTGTTATGGCAGAAAAACAAATGTGCGGCCATCCAGTTTATGAAACTATAGATGCTGAATCCATCTCCCTGATGATCCGGGTCCAGATCCTGATTGGTTCATATCACTCATGTATCGTACATGGATCAGTCGCCTACAGAGCTAATGTGGCTAGCTTTCCCTGCTAACCTGCAGCGTTTCCTTACCTGTGTGCTCTTCCCGGCTCCACTGGGTGCGCTCAGCAGCACCATGCTGTGGCTCTCCAGATGCTCCAGGAAGCTCTGGCGCAGCCGCCACACCGGCAGCCGCCGCCGCTCCTCCAGCAGGGCGTAGTAACGCGAGGAGAAGGGCAGGCCGTCGTACGGGTTGACCTCCAGGTCACCCAGGCCTTCCTCCTCACCGTCATCGTCGTCCAGATCCCCGGACAGCAGGGACGAGACGGACAGCGAGTCCAGAGCCGAGGGGGCGGAGCCACGGGGCTGAGACGGAGGCGATGACATCATCGGTTCATGGGGGGAGGAGCCTACCTGTAGAGGAGACGAACCGTAATCATGGCAACAGATTCATCAATACTTTTCTCATCAGGAACCATCCGGGTCAGAACCTCCAGAACCAATCAGAGGTGACGTCTAGTGAGAATGACTCTGAGCTCTGATTGGTCAGAAACCAGGAAGTTAGAGCTGGTGGTTCCAGGGTTAATTTAAAATTAAAGCTGATTTTATTTTAACTTTATAACAGTAAAACATTCCTGGTCCAATCAGCGTCTTTCTGGTCCGATCAGCGTCTTTCTGGTCCAATCAGCATCTTTCTGGTCCGATCAGCGTCTTTCTGGTCCGATCAGCGTCTTTCTGGTCCGATCAGCGTCTTTCTGGTCCAATCAGCATCTTTCTGGTCCGATCAGCATCTTTCTGGTCCAATCAGCATCTTTCTGTGTGGAAATGTTTACGCTGCACTAAAACCAAACGGAAAATATTTTATATTGTTGTTATTAACAGCAGCAGGAAGCTGATCCCCCTGCTCTCCTGTAGGGGCGCCATGGAGCACAACTTTATCTCTGAAGGTTTCCAGTCGGGCCAAAGTTCAGTCTGCAGCTCGCCTCAGAACCAGAACCAGGACCAGGACCAGAACCAGGACCAGAACCAGAACCAGGACCAGAACCAGAACCAGGACCAGGACCAGAACCAGGACCAGGACCAGAACCAGGACCAGGACCAGAACCAGGACCAGAACCAGAACCAGAACCAGGACCAGGACCAGAACCAGAACCAGGACCAGGACCAGAACCAGGACCAGGACCAGAACCAGAACCAGGACCAGGACCAGGACCAGAACCAGAACCAGGACCAGGACCAGGACCAGAACCAGAACCAGAACCAGGACCAGAACCAGGACCAGGACCAGAACCAGGACCAGGACCAGAACCAGAACCAGGACCAGAACCAGGACCAGAACCAGGACCAGGACCAGGACCAGAACCAGAACCAGAACCAGGACCAGAACCAGGACCAGGACCAGAACCAGGACCAGGACCAGAACCAGAACCAGGACCAGAACCAGGACCAGAACCAGGACCAGGACCAGAACCAGGACCAGAACCAGGACCAGGACCAGAACCAGAACCAGGACCAGAACCAGGACCAGAACCAGGACCAGGACCAGAACCAGGACCAGGACCAGAACCAGGACCAGAACCAGAACCAGAACCAGGACCAGGACCAGAACCAGAACCAGGACCAGGACCAGAACCAGGACCAGGACCAGAACCAGAACCAGGACCAGGACCAGGACCAGAACCAGAACCAGAACCAGGACCAGAACCAGGACCAGGACCAGAACCAGGACCAGGACCAGAACCAGAACCAGGACCAGAACCAGGACCAGAACCAGGACCAGGACCAGAACCAGGACCAGAACCAGGACCAGGACCAGAACCAGAACCAGGACCAGAACCAGGACCAGAACCAGGACCAGGACCAGAACCAGAACCAGGACCAGGACCAGAACCAGAACCAGAACCAGAACCAGGACCAGGACCAGGACCAGGACCAGGACCAGGACCAGAACCAGAACCACAACCAGAACCGTCCTGACTCGCTAACAGATCAACATCCAGGCAGCAGAAACACCAACATGTCCTGAATGACATCATCAGCTATTATCAGCTTTGCTGATCCTCCTCTTTTGCTTTTGCTCCTCTTTAAACCTCTGCCTGAGTGAGACTGTTTGGGGTCAGAGTTCAATTATTTAAGGGTTTCAGATGCTAATCAGCTGTAGAAATGATACCTTGTTGCCACAGTTACGCATCATTACTGTCTGAAAGTAAAACAGCAGAAACCAGAGGCTGAAAGGAGGACAGGTCTGGTCATAATGTTTTGCCTGGTTTAGAGAATGTGGATCAGTGTGACGTGGATGCTCCAGGAGGTCAAAGGTCACCTGATCTGAGCGAACAAAGGGCGGAGCCACATCACACCACCAGACCTTCAGCTCCAGGTGACCAATCTCCATAAATGAGAAGCTGAAATGTCCCTGCGGTCTTTGAACGCAACAGCATTTAGAGGCTTTTAGCCATAAACGGTTAATATTCAGCCAGAAGCGGCGAGTCAGCTGACGGGTCCAGTTAACCAGGAAGAACCAGAATCTACCAGAATAACCTACAAACCCAGCAGAAGCACCTGGTCAGCCTGTCCGCCCGCCCTACCTGCCCTGAGTCTCACCGGGGAGGCAGGTGAGGAAACCCGGGAGACGCTCCACCTTCAGCCCGCTGCTGCTGGGTGTCAGTCCGCTCCCCGCATACCGAGCACCAGCTGGAAAAGAACCGCGACAGGAGGCAGAAAGGGCGGGCATCCGCTCCCCGAGCGTCCCTGAGGATCCTGGCCGCTGCCGCTGCTTCACTGACGGCTCCCAGCGACAACAACAGGCGGAGGAAGGAGGAGCCGGCTGCTTCAGCGACCAGCCGCCATCTTGGCTCTGCACTGTCAGAGCCAAGATGCCTTCAGGTGTCCTCGGACACCGCAGTGACGTCACTAAATCATTTCACAATTAATTCAGTAACATAAATAAATGTTTACTCAACAACAAATATTTAACTTTTATTTTGAATAAATTATTATTAAAATGTTCTATTTTTCAGAGAGAATCAAGTCGGTCAGCTTTTCTGTCACAATGATAGTAAAAGTTTGCCTCTGACATTAAAATGTGTTGTTTGTGGATTGTAAAGTAAAAAAGACAAAAACTTTTTTACTTTACTTGTGGAAATGTTTTTCACAGCTGTGAGCTGACAGGGCCGTGCACACAGTTTGGGGTCAGGTGCTCCAGGGAGACAAAGGGAACCGGGTGCAGAACATGGAACCGACAGCTGCCTCAGGAATGTGAGATTTATTTCAAATCAATCGCCATTCGCTCCCTGATGCAGGCGTTTGATAATATTCACCTGGACATAAACATCAGATTAATTTAGGATGTTTAGGTTTGAGCGTCTCCAGTTTGCTCTTCATGCCGAGACGCCATGTTGTTAGAAATGAGACGCAGTGAAACGTGTGGAGTTTATTTCAGGTTAAATTAGATCTCAAACGTTTATTAAACATCCTGACATGTAAGACTGAAAATAATCAAACAGATTTATTATAATTTTACGGAAATGAATACATGTAAAAGTTAAAATAGAACTAAATTATTTCTAATAATTCTATCAAATGAAAGGAATCAAAAGGGCCTTAAAATGATTTGATTTTAAATCAGTTTCTGTTTCTTTACTTAAACATGTAAATTAGTTTTAACTCTGCAACATTCAGGCTGCATTTACTTCCAGATTAGTTTAATTGAGACGCTGGCTGCTGCTGATCAGGTGATTTATGACATCACAGTGAGGTCATCTTCAGGACAGGAAGTCGTCGGGTAACAAACTCCTCCGTTCTTCCTGGTTCTGCTCACAAACTGGATCCAGTCCCTCAGACGCTCCTCCCAGTCCTTGCACCAGTCTGCGCTCCTCTCCAGGTTCTGGTACCGGGTGGGTAACTGGTCCAAAGCCAGTACTGCCTCCGGGGGGTCAAAGGTCAGCCCGGCCTTCTCCACTGCTGCCTGGAACTTCGCTGGAGACGCCGTAGCGACGTAGCATCTGCAGCCGTCAGGAGAAACGAGACCAAACGATTATCTGCAGATTAACTACAGCAGAACCGGACAGAATCGGACAGAACCGGACAGAACCGGGCAGAACCGGGAAGAACCGGACAGAACCGGGAAGAACCGGGAAGAACCGGACAGAACCGGGAAGAACCGGGAACAGTTCTTTAATAGAATAAAATTGAAATAATATATTTAAACAAACTTAAAATAAATGAGAGAAAAACAAATGAAGTTAAATTAAATGTAAGAAATAAAACTGGAAAATAAAGTCAGATAAAATGTTGACCAGTTATTTAAACTATAAAATATTTAATAATATAGAACAAAACAAACAAACTGATTAACTAATACAGCCCCTCCCCGACCTGTTTCTGGTGGTGCTGTGGGTTCGGTTGTAGTGGTGCCAGACGGCCACGGCCGTGTGGGGACACAGCAGGTACCGGTTCTGGTCCCAGCACCGCCTCATGGTCTCCAGGATCCCCGGTCGCTCACGGCGCCGCTCACCAGAACCTCGGCCAGCTGGGAGAACCACAGAGGAGACGGTTACTGCGGCCGGCGGTCCGGTCCGCCTCGCGGTTCTGGAGAGGACGGTACCAGTCTGCGCTGGTTCTCTGGCAGTCTGAGTCGATGGGAACGCTGGAACTCCTCCATCATGGTTTTCACGGCGGCGCCGTCCCGGTCCAGCAGCAGCCAGAAGACCCGCTCCATGTTGTACGGGTCCTGAAGAACAGAACCAGAACCAAGATGGCTTCCGTTACATTTTATTGATAAATGCAGATTAGAACAAAACAAACAGAAAATCTGTTTAAATCTGTTAATTTAACATTTAATTCTCTGAAAGCAAGAAACAACATGAAACCAACATGTTTATTAAAATAAGACAAATTCAACAATAGCAAAAAGATGAAAGTATTTTCACAATAAATGAATAAATGAAATGATTAAAGACGATAAATAATTCATGATGAAATATAATTTATGTTTCAGGTGAAAAGTTTCTTCCTGCTCAGCCTGTGATGGACCCGGTCGGTTCTGGTTCTGGTTCTGGTTCTGGTTCTGGTTCTGGTTCTGTCTACCTGGATGCTATGGCCGGAGCCACAGTCTGGGTGACGCTGGGCGCCATGGAGAAATCGCCGCTGGTTACCGTCCGATGCACGATGTCGTTAGCGTTCACCATGGCAACCAGCTTCAGCGGCAGCCCCATCCTCACGGCGACGAAAGCAGCTGATGGAAAAAGCGACGGCGCCACCAGGGGGCGAGATTTTACTTAAAACAGATTCGGTTAAAACGATAAAGTTCTGAACTCAGATAAAGTGACCCAGTTATTATCAGCTGGTTCAGTCCCAACAATAATCAATAAACAAAACAGGAAATGATCTCAGCTGTGAGAGAAGTTCATCGGACCAGGAGGTTCTGTTGGTTCTGATCCAAACACTCACTAGAGCCGCTCCCTAGTGAACCCACCTGCAATGTTCCCGGCTCCTCCGGTCGGAACCCACCACCTCCAGCTCCGGCAGCGCTGCAGGCTCGGATCCAGGCTCCGCCCCTTGCCCAGGCTCCGCCCCCATGTCAGGCTCCGCCCCCAGCCCAGGCTCCGCCCCCAGCCCAGGCTCCGCCCCCAGGCCGCTCAGCTCCAGGTAGGCGTAGAAGAAGTGCGCCACCTGGATCATGACTCTGGACCAGTTGACAGAGTTGAGGCTCATCAGGCTGTGGGTCCGGACCAGGTTCTGGTCGGCGAACAGGCGGCGGAGCGGCTGGTCGATGTCGTCTGAGCTGCCGTCAGCTGCAGCAGAACCGGGCCGTGTCAGAACCGGGCCGGGTCAGACGGTCCCGGGTCAGAACCGGTCAGAACCGGGCCTACCTGCGAACACGTGGACGTTGTCCTCCAGGCAGGTGGTCATGTGTTTCTCCTGGACCGCCGTGATCCGACCCCGAGGGAAAACCACCAGAACATCCAGACCCGGCAGAGACCGGGCGCTGCGGACGGCCGAGCCGCCGGTGTCTCCTGATGTTCCTAACGGCAGAACCGGGTCAGAGGTCATGATCACAGAACTGGGTCAGAGGTCAGAGGTCATGTCTCAGGGATGTTTCTTACCAACCAGGACGACGGCTCGGCTGCCGTCTTTCCGCAGGAAGTAGTCGAGGAAGTGGACGGTGCAGCTCATGGCCAGATCTTTGAACGCCAAAGTTTCTCCGTGGAAAAGTTCCAGAACCGACAAACCGTCCTTCAGCTGGACGATCCGGACCGAGTCGGGAACCGAGAACCCAGAGAGAGCTTCAGCGACCAGGCCTGGAGGCAGAACATGACTCATTCATCCTGAGAGAACCGGTCCGAACCGGTCCGGTCCGGTCCGGTCTGGTCTGATCCAGACCAGACCAGACCAGACCAGGTCAGTCCGGTCCAGTCCAGTTTCATCTTTAACTTGTTTCTGCTTTTGCTCCTTTGGCCTCAACAATCTTAAGAAAATCTACAAACCACTGAAATTTTTAACTTTGGGGAAAAATCAACCTGAACTTTAAACTTTGTAAAAGATTCCAGATAAAAACAGATTTAAACCACAACAGCCTCCACCATCCCTCTGAAAGTGCTGCTGTGTTGGTGCTGCTGTTGGTGCTGTTGGTGCTGTGTTGGTGCTGTTGGTGCTGCTCACCCTCCAGGTCGTCTCTGGGGATCAACTCCTCTGGGATGAACTGGGCTGCGACCTCCAGAACCAGCTGGCGGTACCGCAGCCCCTTCCAGCTCCGCAGCGTCTCTGGACTCACAGTGGGCAGCGTCTCCGGCATGAACATCCCTCCATCCGGAGCGAATCCGGAGAACAGAACCTCCCTGAAGTCCCGGTTCTGGACCCCGCCCCGGGTGCTGCAGTACCGCATCCTGTAGAACCAGGTTCTGCTACAGGAAGAGAACCGGGCCGATCAGAACCCTAAAAACTCCATGTGCTAATGGACAAACAAACCCAAAAACCAATGAAGTGGAACCACTGAAAATACAGGAGAAATATTAATTTATGTTAAATTTATACATTTTATTTTTAAATGATCTTAAGCAGCAGCAGCTGATCTATTGATCATGGAAGATTATATAATATGTTCAATTATTAATTATTTATATTTAAATTCTCAGCTGATCTGTGACACATTATTGATCCAACAGCTAAAACTATCATGTTTTACTTTTCAGCAGCAGAAATCAATAATCAATAATCAATAACTCCCACATTATTTCTATTATTGTCTTCTGAAAGGAACAAGAACATTATGATCAATAATTAACAATTTATTAGTAACAAAATCATATTTATGTCAGGATCAACAGAAAATTCAGAGGAACAACAACAAACTGCAGCTCAGAACCAACCAGACCGACCCAACAGAACCAACCAGACCGACCCAACAGAACCAACCAGACCGACCCAACAGAACCAACCAGACCGGCCCAACAGAACCAACCAGACCGGCCCAACAGAACCAACCAGACCGACCCAACAGAACCAACCTGACCGACCCAGTAGAACCTTCTGTTCGGCCCAACAGAATCAACCAGACCGGCCCAGTAGAACCTTCTGCTCGGCCCAGTAGAACCAACCTGACCGGCCCAGTAGAACCTTCTGCTCGGCCCAGTAGAACCCGTCTCCAGACGGACCTCAGGTATTTTCTGCTCTGCTGTGATCCAACCCGGCGACTCGCTGAGCAGAACCTTTGAGACCATAAAGTTGGACTTTGATCGGTTCCGACGTTAACGGACCGACTGGGAAACAAAGTTTCTTTTTGTTCTGATCTGGTGGTTCTGTTGGGTCCAGATCCAGTTGAATCATCTGAGTTCTCTGTCTATATCTGACTTTATTAAATGAAATAAAGGTGCTGCTGCTGCTGATAACTGATCCTGCAGATCAGGTCAGGATCGATTATTGGATCCATCTGTGGTTCTGAATGATGAACCTGGACATGAGGAGAAAGGATCCAAGATGCAGGAAGGAAAATGAACCTGATCAGCAGTTAAATCACTTATTACATAATAAACTGTTAATATACACAGATCTATAGATGTAGATCTACTGTAGATCATTTTAATCCGTTTATGATCTTTACATTATTAAATAAACCCTGAACATGGCCGCTGATAAATGTTGCATTAAAATAAATCGGTTTATTGTTTGATTATCTGATCAAATTAGTTTATATTTTCTTCATATTTAGTGAAACAGACATGAATTCCGCTGGTTGATGTTTTGCTCCGGCTGCAGCCAGCAGAACCCAGACTGGGTCAGGTTACCGGACCAGAACCAAATGGACCTGTTGATCTTTTCTCAGTAGAACTCCGAACTTTAACCGGTCCGGTCCGCTTGTTTTGGTTCCTTACCTTAGTCTGTCAGCGGTCCACTCCTTCACATTCACCAGGAGGAGACCTGGCTGAATGTCTCCCGCCGGCTGAATGTCTCCCGCCATCTGACACCCTGAGACCCAACAGGCTGAAGATCCAACAGGCTGAGGTCCTGTCAGCCTGTTTGGAGAGGAATTAATGTTTAAAGTTTGCTGCAAGTGGATCATTCTGCTTATCTGTTGACTGAAACGGAGAACAAACCCCACCAACACGGCGAACCGCTTTCCACGCCGGCATGTAAATGGTGCAGAGCCTTAGTGACCACGTGGTATAGACCCGACTTTCTATTGGCCGAAAAAGCAAGTAACAAGTAAAAGCAGACAGAAAGACTCTGGCCAAATAAAATTCATTTCTAAGCGTTAAATGCTAAAATTGCTTTTTTTTTTTTTTTTTCATCAGACAGTAAAGAAACTCATATCTCAGTGGGGACAGTGTTGTTGTTCTCCTTTTTTGCCAGTGCGTCAAAGTCTGGATTTAGTTTCGTTGTGGCGATTCTCAGAATCGATCTGAGGTGTTGGTCAGTTAACCGGATCTGTGACGGGATTTGTTGATGTTCATGTCGCTGAAAGTCTGCGTGTCGAGCCAAACAATACCAGCATCTTCTGTGCCATCCTCCGGACGTTTGGAAATGTGGCTTCGAAGCATAAAAGTCATTCAGTTTAAGAGATCTGAACTTCTCTTTTGAGACAGAGTCAGACTGGAGATCGATCAGCTCCAATTGCACCTCATGCGGTGCTGTTGCGGGGTCTTGTGACAGGGGACAGGACACAAGAGATCTGCTGTCTCTACCATACATTCTTTCAAAAACTCACCTTAAGGAGAAAGGCTTGCTAGCCTTTGCTAACTTGAATGCCAGCAGAAAACTTGCCTTGGTACTTGACTCTTGAATCGCAGATTGTTGCAGAGTCTGTAAATTAGCTGCCAACCTCTAGCAGCCGTTCTTGTGTTGACAGCTTGTAGCATAGTTAGCATGCTTTGTGGCAAAGTGACGACTGATAATAAAAAACTGCAACTGTTTCTTGGCATATCAGACATACAGCCGTTGATCGGACATCAGTATCATGTCTAGACACATGACGAGACACGTCTAACCAAACGTCTAGTTTGGAAACTATCACTAAACTAACTAAAAACTTTCAAGTGAGTAATCAAACACTTCTTCTTACACAGTAGTATAAAATGACAGTATTAGAATGATGAACAGCTTTCACAACATAAAAATAAAATATTTTTATCTTTATATCTGTCAGGAGATCTGAAACTGAAGTATAAATTATAATCTATAAAGCATAAAATCTCTTAGTTCTTCATTGTCTTTTGCTCATGCAACAACTAATACTAACTTTAGTGACCTCTGATTGGCGTAACTGGGTGTGGTTACCTGAATGAACAACTATCTTCCTATATTTACAGTCATCCTCAGTCAGCAGTTTCTGGTACAATTTGATGTCTGGCCCTGGAAAATGTTTGACTACGGTTACTGGTGTCTCTAGTGCCACGTTTCTGACTGTGGAACTGCCTATTAGTAAAGTTTCTCAAAGAGAGAATTGGAACAGGTTCTTTAAAACTTGTTAAAGCATTGTATGATAACTGTGATCAATAATCAATAATGGTAGGGAAACGTTGCTCTATAAACTGCAAACTCAAACTTGTGCTGTTAATTGTTTTAGCAAAACAAACTGGATTATTTCCATCTGCTCTTTCTCCACATTCACTGATTCAATCTGTATTTCTACTGCAGCTGAAACTATAAAGATGTGTTTATGACTTATATGTGTATTCAGAAGACATAAATCTATCCCACTGTAATATTTTTTAAACTATAAGTCTCATTTTAAAACAAGCACTGAACATCTTTATTGCTATTACAGAAACTATCCATCCATTGTCTCCAAATGTGATGCAGTGAGTCCAGGACCTCCTGCTGTTTACCAGCTGATACCAAAGAAAGAGATGATAGGAACACTGAGCAGACTGACTGTTGGTGAAAAACAAGAGACCAAACCAAATAAAACCATCTTACTGGTTGGTGAAACAGGAGCAGGAAAATCTACTCTGGTTAACGCTCTGTTCAACTTCGCTGTGGGAGTCAAGTTTGACGATGAAGTTTGGTTTCAGTTAGTTGATGAGAACAAGGACAGGAGAGACACAGGAAGTCAGACATCAGATGTGATCGTCTATCAGATCTTTGGGTTTGAGAATCAAACTCTGCCGTTCTCTCTGACCATCATCGATACTCCTGGATATGGAGACACACATGATGCCAATCATAATATCAGATCAATCAGATATTAATGGAGTTATTCCAATCAGCTGGTGGAACCAGGAGTTCATGCAGTTGGTCTGGTGATGAAGGACAGAGAGAATCCAGTCAGTGACCAACTGAAGTACATCTATGGTTTCATCGAGTCCCAGTTTGGAAAAGATGTGGAGAAAACATCGTACTCTGATGACAAACTCACGGGAGAAGAACCTACTGATATTCTTGAAGCTATGGAAGATGCAAATATTAAATGTGCCAAAAATGAAGAGAATGAAATTATTTACTTTCAGTTTGATAACCGTCAGGATAAAAAGCAAACAATAAAATCTAAATTATCTCTAGAAAATGCTTGGAGAGTAACAGAAAGAGGAATTAATGAGTTCCTAGCCTTTCTAGAAAACTCTCCAGCTCTCCAGCAGAAAGTCATGATGGAAGTTCAGCAAGAACGGATCAGACTGACAGCCTGCACCCAGAACCTGCAGGAGAGAATCAGGTTCACCGAGTTAAAACTCAGAGACGTGGAACGAACTCAAGAGGCTCTTTCTCATAACAAACAGATCAAAAAGTCTAAAAATTATAATGTACGTATTCCTCAGACAGAGAAAAACATGCAGGCTCTAAGAGATGGAAGATGTGGTTCAGACACAGCGGTGATCTGTTTGGGTTGTAAGGAGAACTGTCACTATCCTGGATGCACAAAGGCTTTAAATGCTCAACAATGTGAAGTGATGATAAATGGAAGATGTACTTCATGCACCAACAAGTGTCCTGCATCAAAACACGATAAAAAAACAGTCAATTTGTGATCAGGACCCAGATGGTTGAGAAGAATAAAGAAGCCCTGAAACAACAATATAAACAGGAAGCAGGACAGAAGAAGGTGGAGCTTTCAGAAAGACTTGAAATGGAGAAAACTAAGCTGAGGGCAGAGAAGAAACTATTAGTAAATGAAGCATGTAGAAATTTGATCAAACATTCTGTGTTAGTTAAGATTGATGATTCAATTGATGATTCAGTTTCCACTTATGTCATGTTGGACTTCCTTATCAAGAAGATGAAAGGACAAGGAGATGAAGCAAAGGAACTGGAGGAAATATTCAACCAAATGGATCAGGGAACCAGAACATCACAAGAACTCAGGTAGGAACTTTCAACATGTCACTTCATGTTATGTTCAGCTGTTCAACGCCTCTAGATTTTATGACTGTGGCTCAGTGAGTAGAGTAGTAGTAGAAGGTTGCATGGGTGATTCCAGATTCCTCCTGCCACATGTCGCTGTGCCCTTGGGCAAGGCGCTTAATCCCAAATTGCCTAGCGATCTGCGTCCTGGTGTATAAATATGTGTCTGTTTGTGAGTGCAAATGGGGAACGTGACTCTGAAGTGCTTTAAGTGTCACAGTGATTGTAAGAGTGCTCTATTAGTTCAGTCCATTTACAGCTCAGGATCATTTTATGCTAAAATGTTCAACATCTCTCCCTGTCAGTCTTCATTGTCACAAACAAAATTCTATCATTGTATTGGGTTTGGGTTCGATAAGCTTTGCATAAGCGAGGAAGATACAAGCCAGTTCATTGAACCAAACCAAACAATGGGGTCATGGGAAGAATCAGTACAATACAATGACATGCCTGCAAGATCATAACTATAATAAATGCTGAACAGAAGATCCAAAATTCAAGGAGGATGCATGAGGCAGGCAGCTGAAAGTCAGAGATTACTCAATAAATAAATAAGTTGGTTTGGAAACCAGGGGAGTGTATCTAGGAGGGTGAACCCTGACCCCCACACACACACACAGATGACTTCTAGAGGGGACCTCTAAAAGAGGGCAATAACAACAACATAAATCTGCTGGGAGTCAAGGGTGGAACAAATAAGGTTTATTTGGCTAACAGTCCATATTGACCCTGTTAGAAATTGGGGCACCTTTACTGAACCTCATTACTTTTAGGGTATTTCTGCAAGAAAAACAGAAATACCCTGTTTTCTAAAGCTCATTTAATTCAATCTACGTTTTACCCATAGAGCACCACATAACACCTTTTATCACATCATAAACATGAACTGAATATAATATATCACTATGTTAAATTTGTTTTGGATGATTCATCGCATTATCAATACATTAATAAAATAATTTGCAATGCATTTTGCTTGCATTTTAATGAATAAAAGTTGGTCCTGTTTTTCTGCAGAATGGCAATCACCTCATCTAATCGGAAAGCTTTAATCTCAGAAAGTGTTCAGATCCATAAAGGACCCCCTGCTGTTTACCAGCTGATACCAAAGAAAGATGATAGGAACTCTGAGCAGACTGACTGTTGGACAGAAAGATGAGATGAAGATCAATAAAACCATCTTACTGGTTGGTGAAACAGGAGCAGGAAAATCTACTCTGGTTAACGCTCTGTTCAACTACGCTGTGGGAGTCAAGTTTGAGGATAATGTCTGGTTTCAGATTGTAGAGGAGGAGAAGAGAAGCCAAACAGAAAGTCAGACATCAGATGTGATCGTCTATCAGATCTTTGGGTTTGAAGGTCAGACTCTGCCGTTCTCTCTGACCATCATTGATACTCCTGGATATGGAAGCACCGGAGGGATTGGAGAAGACAACGCTGTCAGTCGAAGATTGTTGGACTTGTTTCGATCAGAAGATGGAGTTCATCAGATCAATGCAGTGGGTCTGGTAATGAAGGCCAGTGATAACAGACTGAGTGACCGACTGAGATACATCTTTGATTCAGTGACGTCTCTGTTTGGAAAAGATCTGGAGAGAAACATTGTAGCTCTGATGACTCACTCTGATGGAAGACCACCTGAAAATGCTCTCCAGGCTCTGGAAGCTGCAAAGATTAAATGTTCCAGAGATGAGATGAATCAGCCTTCTCACTTCATGTTTAATAACCAGCAGAAGACACAGAGACACACAGAGAGAGTTAAACCTGGTGATAAATACGACTGGCACTTTACAAATGAAGAAATGGGTCGTTTGAGAGACTTTCTGAAAAACACCGAACCTCAACCACTGATAATAACAGTGGAGGTTCTGAATGAACGGATTAGACTGACGGGCTGCATCCAGAACCTGCAGGACAGAATCGAGGTGAATGAACAGAACAGAATGAAATCAAACAGACTGAAGAAGCTCTAAAGAAACATGAAGATGAGATGAAGAACAACAAGAACTTCACTATAGAAGTTGATGAGCCCTATAAAGAAAAAGAACCAATCAGGGGAGGAATGTGGTTGTTGGTGTTTTTAGAAGGAGCAATCACCTGCAATATTTGTGAGGAGAACTGTCACTATCCTGGATGCACAATGGCCTGGAAACCAGAACACTGTGAGGTCATTAAGAATGGTCGCTGCACAGTTTGCACCAACAAGTGTCCAGCATCAGATCATGTCAAAGTAAACTGGAAATATGTGACAAAGACCACAAAAGTTCAGAAGACCCTGGATGATGTCAAGGAGAAATATGAACAGAATAAAGCAGAATGTGAGAGTGTTTTGGAAAACCTTAAAAAGGAAATCAGGAAACTGACAGGAGAATGTCGTTTCTGCTGGATGAGGCCTATGGTTGTATTATCAAACTGGAGCAGATTGCTTTGAATGTTAACTCAGGGTCCATTTTGGTACATCTGGATGTCCTGATAGAGAAGATGAAGGAACATGGGGAGCAAGAAAAGGTCCAAGTTCTGGAGGAGCTGAAGATCAGGATGGAGAAAGAAAATGAAAACCCATCTCTGCTGCAGAAAGCTGGGAAATGCATTAGGAAATTCTGAATATAAAGCAATAATGTTTGACTTTAATCCTTGCATCTGAGCTAAACATGATGTATCAAAATCATCATAGCAGAAAATACATTACTAAATAAAATATAAAAATCTATAGCCATAAACCAAAATCACCATGTGAATTTATTCAGAAAGGTTTTGGATTATAGCTGCTTTCAGAGTGTTGCTTCTTCAATCTAAAAAGCTTTAAATTAGTTTCTCTTTTTTTAAATGTTAGTAAACTCAAATACAGCATATTATTTTTACTATATAAAGATTTGATTTTATTCTAAAGATGAACATTAGTTTGGATCAACTTTAAGTTGCAATTTTAACTTGCAGTTTTACCTTTAAAAATTTGTTTCTGTTTTATTTTTTTTATTATTAAAGTTTTTATTATTTTTTCAGAACACAAATACAAATATTCAACCCTTCCCGATCCCACCTCATAATCCCACATTGAGAACTTAAAAGGCAAACAAAAAAAAAACAAAAAAAGACACAAAAAAAACAAACAAACAAACAAACAAAAAAAGGCATCCAGGTCTGCACACATCAAATCAATAAAATTTTCACGGAAAATTGACATATAAAGGCATCCTCGGTATGAGCATAGTCAACCCTACCAACCAAAGGTTTATAAGAAGTAATATTTTCACAACAGCAGATTCTCAAAGGGGTTTACTTGACCCGACATTGCAAGAAAGAAAGTTGTTCCAGGATTTCTTATAGTTTTCTAAATCATCATTCAGCTTAGCCAGCATTCGTTCATATGACACTATTTCAAGCATCAATCCCAACCAACTTTTGATATTTGGGGCAGTCAGTGATTTCCATTGTCTGAGGACAATTCTGGCAGCCGTAACAGTCCCCACCTGTACCACGATGTTTTGATGCTTTGAAGTGTTAGGTATCACTGTTTGATCCCCCAGTAAGCATAATCTTGGTGACATGGGTATTTCCACACCTATCCAATTTCCAATATGTTGCAATACTGCTTGCCAGAATGGGGAGATATATTTACATTCCCATATTGCGTGTATGAAAGTTCCTGCTTCGGTCTTGCATTTCCAGCACAGATTATTGCTGAGCAGGCCCATTCTATGGAGTCTGGATGGGGTGAAATAAAATCTATGTACTATCTTATAGTGCGTAAATTTCCCTCTCGATTCTTTGATGTACTTTCCAGTATTCGAAAGTATTTTCAACCATTCTTCATCGCTAAAAATACAGCCAAGGTCCCTCTGCCAGACAGTCCCCAGACTTTTACATATATCCTTTTGCGTACTGTTAAATAATTTATAAAATGTGGATGCTTTATATTTGGTTTTGCTTGAGCCCATAAATTCTTGTATTGGGTTATCAGTATGTATGAAATTTCCTTTAACAATACAGTCTCTGATTTGTAGATATTTCCAAAAATTATCTTTTTTTATATTATACTTCAGCATAATGTCTGAGAAAGACATAAAAACCCCATCTTTATATAAATCATCCACAATATGTATTCCTTTCCTCAGCCATTGTTCCCAATATACTGTTTTTCTTCCAATACGAATGGAAGGGTTAAACCATAATGAGGAGTACAACTGTTTTAAATGTGACATCTTACATAGTTTATGTATCTCCTTCCATACTAGTTTAGAATGTGCTAATACTGGGTTTGTAGGAAGAGGCTGTCTATTGTCTATTTTATCATGGGAAAGGATATCTATTGGTCTAAAAGGTTTCGCTAATTCTTCTTCAATAATCATCCAACTCAGTTTTGTCTCTCCTTTTTCAAAGTACTTGGACAGTCTCGACATCTCAAATGCAAGATTATACAACCGTACATTAGGTAGAGCCATGCCTCCTATGTCCCTTGTACACCACATTTTCTTGATGCTAAGTCTAGGTTTCTTCTTGTCCCAGAGGTATTCCTTGACATAAGTCTCATATTGTTGGTAAACCTGGGGTGGGATGTCGGTAGGTACCATCATAGACACATAATTGAATAGCGGGGCTATCACCATTTTTATTGTATTCACCTTTCCCCATAAAGAGAGTTTCAGTTTGTCGAGAGTAATTTTTATCTTTTGAAGAAGCGGTTCCATATTCAGTAGCATTATTTCTTCTATATTTGAATGAAGTCGTATACCCAGATACTTCATACCTGAAGGAACCCATTTAAAGTTAAATTGTGTAATATAATTTGAGTGACATGTTTGGGATATGGGCATACATTCAGACTTGTTCCAATTAATCTTGTATCCTGAAAATTTTGAATATAATTCAACACACTGCAATAGTGCTGGGACAGAAATATTTGGGTCAGCTATAACAGCTAAGATGTCATCTGCATACATAAGCAACTTGTGCTCTTTTCCTCCTGCCAGAACACCTTTAATTTTTGGATTGATTCTTATCACAACTGCTAATGGTTCTATGACCAGCGTGAAAAGCAGTGGGGATAAAGCACAGCCTTGTCTTGTCCCTCTAGAGAGATGAAAAAATTCAGATATCTGTCCGTTCGTCATAATTGCTGCTTTTGGTTTAGAATATAATATTTCAACCCACTTACAAAATGTACCACCAAATCCAAATTTAGACAGAGTTGCTTTCAAAAAGCCCCATTCTACACGATCAAAGGCTTTCTCAGCATCCAAAGAGAGCGCCGCAATCGGAGTTGGGTTAGAATAGTTCAGGTGTATTAGATGAGTAAGCCTTCTCATATTATCGACTGATGGTCTGTTTTTAATAAAGCCCACCTGATCTTCATTTATAATGTCTGGAAGTACTTTCTCTAACCGCAATGCTAGTATTTTTGTTAGTATTTTGCAGTCTACTCCTATAAGACTAATGGGTCTAAAGTTAGATGGATCTGAGACATCTCTATCTTTTTTAGGAATAAGTGATATCAGGGCTTCATTAAGAGTGTCAGGTAGAGAGCCTAACTCAAAGGCTTCTCTATATACATCATATAATATTGGAGCAATAATGTCAATATATTTCTTATAGTATTCGACTGGAAAGCCATCCAAGCCCGGTGATTTTCCAGGTTTCATAGACAAGATTGTAGCTTTGACTTCTTCCATACTAATAGGAGCATCTAATTTTTCTCTCTGCTCATTGGACATGGTAGGTAATTTCAACAATGAGATATAAGCCATCATTTCCTCCGTGTCAGAGTTATTCGTAGAAGTATACAGATTTTTGTAAAACTCTTCAAAAATCCTATTTATTTCTTTGGTTGCAGTGAATGTTTTACCATCTTTTTTAATTAATGGGATGTTATTAGAATTATCTTGTTTAAGTTGTCTCGCTAATAATTTGTCACTTTTTTCTCCCCCTTCATAAAATTTAGTTTTAAGTCTAAATAACGCATATTCAGCTTTTTTATTATATAGTTCATGTAACTGATATTTAAGATTACATAGTGTTTGATATAAATGGTTTGAGTAATTTTGTACTATTTGTTTCTCTAGTAAGCAAATTTCTTTTTCCAACTTTTTCCCTTTCCTGTTGTTTTCTTTTTTAATTTTTGATGCATACGCAATGAATTTTCCCCGAATGTAGGCTTTCGAGGCTTCCCACACTGAGGCTATAGTATCTGTAGAGCCATTATTTACTTGGAAAAAATTAAGATCCTCTAGGATGGATTTACTAAATGCCTCATCTTGAAGTAACATAGTATTAAATCTCCAACGTCCTTTTCTTTCTTTCTCCACTTTGAGGTCCATATGTAACTCCACTGTGCCATGGTCACTTATAATAATTGTTCCTATTTCACAGCCCATTACGGATTCAACTAACTTATTAGATATTAAAAAAAAGTCAATTCTGGAGTATCTCTTGTGACTATGAGAGTAGAAAGTATATTCCCTCTCCCGTGGGTTTACCAGTCTCCATATATCCACCAAGTTCCAGTCCTGTGCCAGCATTTGTATTGCAGCCCTGTCCCTAGGTATTGATCTCCCCCCCCAGCGTACTTTTGTCAATAAATCCGTCCATCACCTGATTGAAATCGCCTCCCAAAATAATATGGCCCTCCATGTTCCCTATCATATTATTAATGTTGTGAAAGAAGTTGGGTTCTTCCTGATTGGGAGCATAAATGTTGCAAAGGACAGTCCTGACTCCATTCAGCAAGGCTTCAACACATATGAACCGTCCTTCTTTATCGTTATATTGTTTAAGCATAACAAAGCTTATATTCTTATTAATAAGAATCATTACCCCATTTCGTTTGCTTGAGAACGAGCTGTGGTACACTTTACCCACCCATCCTCTTTTGAACTTATTCGCTTCTTCATCCCCCTTTATATGTGATTCCTGAATAAATGCTATATCAGCGCCTTTGGATTTTAAGTAAGTCAAAACTTTTTGTCTTTTAATTGGGTGCCCGCATCCATTAATATTCCACGATATTATGTTGATATATCCCTTAGACATCTTTTGCTGTTTGGTATACTTTGAATGATTTAATCGGCCACTTAAGGGAGTACAAATACATTGACATAATGTCTAATACCAGCAATACTAAAATAAACTGACCTGGTGCAAACAAACAGACAAACAAACAAAACGAAAAAAACCAATAACAACAAAAAAGATTAGAACTTAGCAAAGCAACGTAGAACATGTTGCCACCTTCAGTCCTTTTCTTAACCCCCTATTAAACTTGGTCCGTGAGGCGCCTTGAAAATCGTCCTCGGGCAACACAACCATCCGAACTCCGAAACCCACAACCGACATAAATTTTACATAATGTTCCACTTCGAACTCGTTGCCCGTGAGGCCGAAGCCTTGAGCGATGATCCTTTCCACATATTGACGCACGTTTCCTCTTTCTTCCTTGCCTTCTTTCAGCCCCACCATTCTCACATTATTCCTCCGACTCCGGTTCTCCAAATCCTCCACTCGTTCCCAGAGTGTCGCCAGTTTCTCGCCACATGCCTTAACACATTTCTCCGTCTGGGCGTTTGCATCTTCAATATCGGACACTCGTTGTTCAACCTCGCCCAGCCTGGTTACGATGTTTTCCACGGAGTCCTTAAGCTCTTTAGTTGTTTCTTTAATCGAGACAACATCCGTCGCCACCATTTGTAGAGTTGCACTCATTTTCCGTATTTCTTCCATAAAGTTGGAGTCGGGATGTTTCTCTGTCGTGTAGCTTAAGTCTGTCGGTAGGTTAGCAGAAGTGCTTTCAGGCGTGGGGCTGGTCCTCGCTGCTAGCTTACTTCTCGTTGCCGCACCTTTGAAAAAGTTAGCTTTGTTGTTGCCTGACATTCCGTCGATAAATAGTAAATATCTGCTTTCACTAAAAGACTTCCAGATTTACCGTGTCATATGTACTGACATCTGAGTTAGATTGGGAGGTGTATATTCCCCAAAAAAGTGGAATGAAGGTGTCGGTTTCTGGAGCTCTCCTAGCGCGCTGCCATCTTCCTCGGCGGTCCCACGTGACTCCTCTGTTTTATTTTTTATGTTTCTCCTGTATTATTTCACTGGATCCATTACGTTAATATTTAGTCTAAAATAATAGTTTTTAAATTTAGACTGAAATCTTCTAATTTAAGTTTTTACGGCTCAGTGAGGGACTAGACTCAAATGAGGACAAAAAAGTCTTTAAAGTAGAAAAAGTTTCAACTTAATTCTTCCAAAAATGATGAAAGCATAAAGATTCAATGCAAGAATGAGCCAAAGGATAAAAAACTAATGTGGGTCCAAAAGGCTGATTAATTATGGGTTTAGTGACCAACAACAACCACATGATGGAGGCACAACATGACAAAAGACCCAATACAAAATGAACTAAAGCATCCTGTAGCGTCCAAAATCCTTTACTTTAGGGCTACTAGTGGTTGCCTCTGGGTGTAGTTCGTTTTTACGTGCGTTCGGATTAAGTTTCAGAGTAGTGCTCTTCTTTAGTATGAAAGTCTTTTATTATAATTTCCATTTACATACATAAAGTTCGTTTCTAACCCTCAAACCAAACACAGTAAAAAACTGTGTCCTCTTTTCAATGGTCAACACCTGAACACCATTACAATCGACCTTAAATAACCCATTCCCCTCACACTCAGAAAACAAAACAATACGCTCTCTGGTGGTGACAACAATGGCTCCTACACATCCGATGAACCAAATACAGCAAAACTAACTTTAGCTTAGCAAAAACAATAATAAGTGACAAAATGAACTAATTAAAATTAACTTGAAACATAAAGTATTTCAGAAAACAAATGATTTCTCCAGTTTTCCTCCTGCTGCTGGTTTTTATCAGCAGCACCTCAAAAACATGTAAATAAACCAGACATTAACAATATATGCACAGCTAGAAAATATATCTAAATACACAATTAACTTAAACTATAAACTAATATAAAAACAAAATAAATACTAACATGATGTGTTTGTAGGAACATCCACCACAAGCTCAACGTCTTTCAACGCGTCACATTTATCTATTGTTCTAAAATACTTAAACTTTAGTTTTCATGGATCATCATCACAGAACAGAATTTTAAATATTTGACATCCTGATGGAAATATTTAGAAGATAGTTTAAGATGAAACCTGTTGAAAAAAAAGCAAAATAAGTCAAAAATATTTAGATTTATTCTAAACTTCATGTTGCATTACGTTAAAATAAGGTGAGGCTCTTCAAATTATCTTAAAACTGTTTATAGAATTCATTTTCATTTTCTTCCTTCATATTAATCAACATGCATTTTATTTTTAAATAATCACTTTATCCTGTCTGAATATTTTTTGTATTAAATTCCAAATAATTTGAGGAGAAAAACTTGAAAAGCTGACAGACAGACGAAGCTTCTGACCAAAGATCTGTTTACTTTAAAATGGCTGAAGTGAAAAACATTCACCGTTTCAGACGAAGTCAGGATGCGACGCTTCAAGAATAAAGGAAACCAGAAAGGTTCTTGCTACCCAGCAGGACCTTCATGACTTTAAAGATTTGACTGGATTAACAGCAGAAACCGTCGAGTTTCTCCTGAAATGTGACTGAAGTTTCTGAGCTGAGATGTTCTGATTCCTCCAAATTTAGTTTTCATGTCTCTGTTCATCCTGGGATTCTGGACCGTTTGGAAGAAATCAGCACCAATCAGGTTTTACTTTTGGTTTTACTAAATATTTCCATCAACATTTTGTGATTTACTCCATATATTTTGGGATTTTTTGTTGATTCCTTTTATAACCTGGATTAGGATTGTTACATGTTATCTAATCTTTCTCAGCTGGTGAATTGAGTTTTGTTCTGTTTCTGCTAAAGCTTTGCAATAAATCACAAATAAATCAGATCCAAAGTTGGACATTTGAATTATTTTTTAAATGTGTTTTATGTTCTTGGATAGTTTAAACACTGGCTGCTTGGATTCCATCCATCCATCCATCCATCCATCCATCCATCCATCCATCCATCCACCCATCCATCCATCCACCCACCCATCCATCCATCCATCCATCCATCCATCCATCCATCCATCCATCCATCCATCCATCCATCCATCCATCCATCCATCCATCCATCCATCCATCCATCCATCCATCCATCCATCCATCCATCCATCCATCCACCCATCCACCCACCCACCCATCCATCCATCCATCCATCCATCCATCTTCTGCCGTTTATCCGGGGTCAGGTCGCGGGGGTAGCAGCCTTAGAAGGGAGGCCCAGACTTCCCTCTCCCCAGCCACTTCCTCCAGCTCCTCCGGGGAATACCGAGGCGTTCCCAAGCCAGCCGAGAGACGTAGTCCCTCCAGCGTGTCCTGGGTCTTCCCTGGGGCCTCCTCCTCCCGGTGGGACGTGCCCGAATCACACTCACCAGGGAGGCATTCAGGGGGCATCCTGACCAGATGCCCTAGCCACCTCAACTGGCTCCTCTCGATGTGGACTACTCTGAGTCCCTTCCGGATGACTGAGCTTCTCACCCTATCTCTAAGGGAGAGCCCAGCCACCCTACGGAGAAAACCAATTTCGGCCGCTTGTATGCGCGATCTCGTTCTTCGGTCATTACCCAAAGTTCATGACCATAGATGAGGGTAGGAACGTAGATCGACTGGTAAATCGAGAGCTTCGCTTTTTGACTCAGATCTCTCTTCACCATGACGGACCGGTACAGCACCGCTTCATGGCGGACGCTGCACCAATCCGCCTGTCGATTTCCCGCTCCCTTCTTCCCTCATTCGTGAACAAGATCCCGAGATACTTGAAGTCCTCCACTTGGGACAGGACATCTCCCTCAACCCGGAGAAGGCACTCTACCTTTTTCTGACCCAAGACTATGGTCTCGGACTTGGAGGCGCTGATCCTCATCCCGGCCGCTTCACACTCGGCTGCAAACCGCTCCAGTGAGAGCTGCAGATCACGTCCCGATGAAGCCAATAGGACCACATCATCCGCAAAAAGCAGAGATGAATCCTAAGGCCACCAAAACGGATCCCCTTAACACCCTGGCTGCGCCTAGAAATTCTGTCCATAAAAGTAATGAACAGAATCGGTGACAAAGGGCAGCCCTGGTGGAGTCCAACCCTCACCGGAAACGAGCCCGACTTATTGCCGACAATGCAGACCAGACTCTGACACCGGTCATACAGGGACCTGACAGCCCCTATCAAAGCGCCCGGTACCCCATACTCCGGGAGAACCCCTCATAGGGCACCCCGAGGGACACGGTCGAACACCTTCTCCAAGTTCTCAAAGCACATGTAGACTGGTTGGGAAAACTCCCATGCACCCTCCAGGACCCTGCTGAGGGTGTAGAGCTGGTCCAGTGTTCCACGACTAGGACAAAAACCACACTGCTCTTCTAAAATCCGAGGTTCGACTATCCGATGGACCCTCCTCTCCAGGACCCCTGAATAGACCTTGCCAGGGAGGCTTAAGAGTGTAATCCCTCTATAATTGGAGCACACCCTCCGACCACCACCCCAGTCTGCCAATCCAGGGGAACTGCCCCCGATGTCCATGCAATACTGCAAAGTCGCGTCAACCAACACAACCTTACAGAGCCTTAAGATACTCCGGGTGAATCTCATCCACCCCCGGGGCCCTGCCACCGAGGAGCTTTTTAACTACCTTGGCGACCTCGTCCCCAAAGATTGAAGAGCCCAACCCAGAGTCCTCAGGCTCAACTTCCTCAATGGAAGGCATGTTGGTAGGATTGAGGAGGTCTTCGAAGTACTCCGCCCACCAACCCACAACGTCCCGAGTCGAGGTCAGCAGCACACCACCCCCACTATAAACAGTGTTGATGCTGCACTTCTTCCCCCTCCTGAGATGCCGGATTGTGGACCAGAATCGTCTTGAAGCCATATGTTAGTCTTTCTCCATGGTCTCTCCGAACTCCTCCCACGCCCGAGTTTTTTGCCTCAGCAACCACCCGAGCCACACGCCGCTTCGCCTGCCGGTATTCATCAGCTGATTCCAGAGTCCCACGGGCCAAAAAGATCCGATAGGACTTCTTCTTCAGCCTGACAGCATCCCTCACCGAAGGTGTCCACCAACGGGTTCGAGGGTTGCCACCACGACAGGCACCGAAAACTTTGCGACCACCGCTCTGATGAGCCGCCTCGACAATGGAGGCACAGAACATGGTCCACTCAGACTCAATGTCCCCCACCTCCCCCGGGACGTATTCGAAGCTCTGCCGGAGATGGGAGTTAAAGCTCCGTCTCACAGGGGACTCCGCCAGACGTTCCCAGCAGACCTTCACAACACGTTTGGGCATGCCAGGTCTGACCTGCATCCTCCCCCACCATCAGAGCCAATTACCACCAGGTAGTGATCAGTGGACAACTCCGCACCTCTCTTCGCCCGAGTGTCCAAGACATACGGCCACAGATCCGACGAAACAATGACAAAATCGATCATCGAACTGCGCCCTAGGGTGTCCTGGTGCCAAGTGCACATATGGACACCCTTATGCCTGAATATGATGTTTGTTATGGACAATCCGTGACGAGCACAGAAGTCCAACAACAGAACACCACTCGCGTTCAGATCGGAGGGAGCGTTCCTCCCAACCACACCCCTCCAGGTCTCACTGTCGTTGCCCACGTGAGCATTGAAGTCTCCCAGGAGAACGAGGGAATCCTTAGAGGGGGCACTCTCCAATACCCCTCTAAGGACTCCAAAAAGGGTGGGTAGGCTGAACTGTCCTTTGGCCCGTCAGCACAAACGACAGTCAGAACCCGTCCCCCACCCGTAGGCAGAGGGAGGCTACCCTCTGGTTCAACGGGGTAAACCCCAACGTACAGGTGCTGAGATGGGGAGCAACAAATATGCCCACCCCTGCTCGACGCCTCTCACCGTGGGCAACTCCAGAGTGGAAGTACATCCAGCCCCTCTCAAGGAGGGGGTTCCAGAACCGGAGTCATGCGTCGAGGTGAGACCGACTATTTGAGCTGTGGATCATTTGGTTCTGAACCAAATGATCCATAGCTCAGGGTGAGAGATGGCCAACAAGACACCTATCACTGATCTGATCTGGTCTTTATGGAAGCATGACAAGAAGAAAACCATCATTAAAGGAAACCATAATAATTCCTGTTCGCTGTTTGCTAGAATCCATGTTGGACACAGCAAAGACGTGGGAGAAGCAGCTTTGGTCAGACCAGAAGATAAATGGCAAAAATGCAAAACACCAGGAGATCCAATACTGTACATTAACAGACCATCCCAGTGTATGGTGGTGGCAGCATCATGCTCTGGGATGCTTCTCTTCATCAGGGAAGATGGTCAGGGTTGATGTGGAAATGGATGAAGCCAAATACAGAGAGAATCTATGAGAATCTATAGACTGAGAATTATGTTGGTAATGTGACAAAATGGAAAAATTCAAGCAGTGCAAATAATTCAGAAAGCAAAGACCAGACAGACAACTGAGAGGAGGCGAGAAGGAGACGGGAAGGAGGCGAGAAGGAGGTGAAAGCAGCTCTGATTATCCTCATATTACATCATAATGTGATAATAACCTTTACCCTATAATGTGATCATCACAGGGAGATTTATTAGTTTTATACACAAACCTGCACATAGAGAAACTTTCCAAACAGGCCAGCAATTCATGAAGGGATGAAACTACAACAAGAGTAAAATGAAAGGCTCATGTTAAACCTATGATCATCTTAGCACTGATGAATTGGTTAATATTTATACAGCCAGGATTAAATTTAAATCATTCAAGCCTGAATCCACGTCTGACACTGCAGACGCAAAACCAGAGACGGAATCAGAAGGATTCCATCTCAGAACATGCAGCTTTCAGGTCAAACCCTTTAATAACGCAGAATTAAAAAAAAACTTTTCAAAACCTGATGCTTGTAAATATAACGAGGAACATCAAATACCTGCAGCGATGAGGAAGAATGATAAGAATATTTCAAGTCAAAATGACAACAGACTTTCCATTTCACCTTCCAGGGTTTCCTCCAAAAACTTGTTGAAACCGATGGCAGGGTCATTAAGGTCATTAAGGTCATTAAGGTCATTCATCAGCAGCCTGCTGTGTGCTTGGGTTAAAAAATGTTAAGTTACCAAAATCCAGAGATGCACAATTAGGCATCATAATTCAGAAGTGAAAGCTTGAGGAACCAACATGCAGCTGGACAGACGGACAACTGATTCAGAACCTGAGATTCAGAACCTGAGATTCAGAACCTGAGATTCAGAACCTGAGATTCAGAACCCGCACAGCCAGTTCAATGGAGCATCTATAACCCAGAGCTTAGTCTGTGTTCACCGTCACTGAAGAATAAAAATCCATTTTTAAATAAACTAACATTTAGCTGTTGGGAGACAAATAAAGCCTGGTGGGCTGCCAGGCTGAAAACACTGGAGAAATTTGATTTCTGTCTATATTTCTAGTTCTATTCAGTGACTGTCTATATTTCTATGTTTCTCTGGGATCTTGGTCCGATGCCTCACTAGGACCCGTCCCCCGTTGGACCGACCCAACAGAACCACGAAGCCTCTCAGGCTCCCAGGATCTCTGGGACGCTCAACCCCTGCACCACCACAAGGTGGCAGAACAGGCCAACTGATCTGGGAGAAGCCTGAAGGTGGCGCTCTACAGACAGCATATAAATTGAATTAGAACGTTTTCTCACATTCAGGGTCAAACAGGACCTGACCTCTCCTGACCTGTTGTGTCTCTGCTCTCCTCTCAGCTCCAGTCATGGCTGATGGTTCAAAACCTCTCTGCCTCACGACAAACTGAGAATGCATGTGGTGACAATAGAGAGGAAAAACTAACAGGAAGACTCCTCCACAGAACCTCCAGAGGCTGAGTAGGAGAGGTCATCTGTCGTGACCCCTGGGGGTTAGAAAGGACAGAGAGAGAAGATCTGCTGCAGGAGTTTCTGTTGGAGGAAAATTTTCCTCAAACTCCTGCAGTGGATTCATGTCTGTTGGTTCTACAAAGTAGCTGCATCTGAGAGAAACTGGGTTAAAAACACTAAACAGGATGCAGTGGATCATCTGGAGTTCATCTGAAACCTGCAAATAAATAAATGTTCACACTGCAATAAAATTACCTGTGACCTTTGACCTGCAGCTGATCTCTCCGTCGTCCAGCAGAAATGAAATCGCATGCGGCTGCGTTTTATTTCAACACCAAAATAAATTTATTCTGACGTTCTCGGTGCTTCAGCAGATTTTCTATCAAATCCTTTTTTACTCCAGTAATTTCCTGGACGTTTCACTTTCACTAGTTACAACGTGTTGAAGTCGCTTCACTCCTTCAGTTTGTGGAAACTTTTCCTCCACCAGGTTTGAACGTCCTGGAAACCAGTTTGAGTGAAACTGGTTCAGTTCTTCTGATGGAACAAAATGGCCGACCGGCCTCAGCACCATTAAACCTTCACATGTTAAAAATACATTTTAAGGAACTAAATTAATTAGTCAAACATTTTGTCACTGTTTATTTTAATTCACATATGCAAACATGTAAAAACAATTTATATACAATTATTTTAAACACTGGAGAACATTACAAAAAATGTCATTTGAGTTTACAAAATGTAAAATCATGCAAATGACAAAAAGTTTTATTCAACAATCACAAAAGCATCAGGAGAAATAAATACACGTTAAACTGATGAGGACGTTGTTGGTAACAAACCCTCAAAGTAAAAAGCTTCAGTTTGTTTCCGTCTGAATGTGAAGCTTTGCAACATCTGAGAAACTCAGAAACTTTTCCTGAACGGTTTGATCAAATTTCTCCCAAAAACCAGCAGCAGATCCTGAAAACGTGGCCAGAAACAAACAGATTCTGAGTCATTGGATCACAGCTGGACGACAGAACCAGAACCGGTTCTGGTTTCCATGTTCTTCATTTGTTCTGATCAAAAGGCTCCAATAACTTCAGATTCATTCAATATAAACCGACATTAACTGGGATTTTCTCAACATGATCAATCAGTTTTGATCCTGATCCGGTTCGGTCATCAAACCAAACCGGATCAGGTTCAGGTGATACAGTCCATACCTTCTGCCCAAGTGGAGCCATCTAGTGGCTCAGCTTTAGATTGCACTTAAATCCACAGGATCCTGCAGGAGTTTCAGAGAAACTGCAGCAGAAACTGGAAAAATGTTCCTTTAATACGCCGTTAAGATGCATCCCATGAAAAGAGCTTTAAGATGATCCTGCAGTAGATAAACATCTGGTGATGCAGTTAGTGTCATAAAGGCAGTTCAATAAAAACACTTTTGGCAAAAAAAAGTTTTTGTTGCTTTATGTTTAGAAGCAAAAAAATCTGATTTATATCCTGGATTTTAAAGAAACGTTTAAAAATACTCAGTTTTTAATGAGATGAACTTGAGTCCAAAAATCATCTAAAATCAAACCCTAATTTCATCATAACTTCCAGATTATTCCCATTAATCATTCAAGGTGCTTTGGATCAACAAGTTCTCCAGTTTTTATGCTTTTTCTCTCATTTCCAGAAAATTTAACTCAGATTCAAATCATCCAGAAAAATCATAGAAACTGAAATCATGATGGCAGCGTGGCGTCTAGCCAGTGCGCTAACATGATTAAAATGTTTCTTTACTGTTTAAATACACTCACTCCTTGTTAGCCGCTAGCATGGCTAACGCTAATTAGCAGCCTAACGATTTGTTCAGGTAAAACCAACATGTGGAGACAGATCAGTTTATTAAAGTCTAGATCTGGACTGAAAGTTTGTAGATGTGACCTCGTGATGCTACAAACTAATAAATGATGCAGGTTCAAAAACTCAAACAGAAAATGCAACAGAAAAAGCCTGCAGATAAAAAAATAAACAATCTTTCTCCCACAGAACAAAAGGGAAAATGCTGCAAACTGTAAAAATGAGCAAACTGAAGTGCTCCTAACCAGCAGGGGGCGCCTGGAGTCTGTAACATAAACATGTTAACCTGCTGTGGTTATATAATGCAATACATTCTGAAAACATTGTGAAGTCAAACATCCTCTCTTTGTCCAGCTTTCTTCCAGTCGCCGCCCCCTGGTGGTCTGGAGGCCTTCAGGTTTATGAAGCCAGTTTGCAGCGTTTTCCATTCTGATTCATTTCCTGCTGAAATTTTACCAGCTCCGTTTCTCTGCTTTGCTTCCTCCAGAGGATCTGGACTCAGATCACTTCCTGTTTGCTCTGTTGACATTTTAAAATTTACACCATCATTAATATTTGGCTGCGACGTACATAATGACATGAAGTTCACCAGAAATGGTCTGTCCTGTGGACAACCGTCCTCCACTGTGAAGAGCGAAAAGCTGATCTGAACGGTTAATAATTTAATATTTGGAAATGTGACCATTAACTGACCTTCACTTTCTCTGCTGCCGGCGCTGAAGCTACAGATGAACTACGACTCTGAAATTATTGTTTAGAACTTCTTCTGTTTGCTGACTGGCCTTAAATTTTTCTGGAGAAATCCAAATCAAAGGGAGGAATCCCAGACTCTGCAGTGTGGAGCTGAGAATCGAGTGGAAGGAAACCATCAGCCACTGTTTCCTGTGATGCAGCCATTTTGGTTTGCATTCAGGTTTTTGGCATTTGCAGCAGATTTACAGCCGTCAGTCACCAAAGTTCACTGGAAAAGGAGCCAAATCTGGACCGAGGCCTTCAGGAACGTCTGGAGAACCGTTGATTCAAACCAGTGAAAGATTTCAGGAACGTCTGGATCACAGGAAGTGGGTGGTTTAAAACTTTTGCACAATACTGACCAGAGGTTTCCTGTTAACTTGGGTTTGAACTGAAATCTGTTCTGACCATCAGAAAAACCATAAAGGCTGCAGCAGAACTGAGCTTCACCAGATATTAGTCTGCACCCGGAACCGAAAGCCAGGCCCAGAACCGAACCAGAACCGAACCAGAACCCTGGGTCAAAGGTCCAACACGTGCAGCAAGCCGGTCCGTCGGGTCTCATAGTAAAGTCCAACCCTGGTTCTGAGTATCTGGTACCAGCTGCTGGTTCTGGACCTTCAGAAATCCTGGAGGTTCTGTTGAGCTGAAGGACCGGTTCTGCTGAACCCGACCCGGAGAAGCAGAACCAGAACCGGATGTTCTCCTGTAGAGAAGTTAAACACTGACAGGAAGTGGGTCTCGTCACTTCCTGCTCCATCAAGGTCCAAAAGGTTCTGATGATAAAAACCGAAGCAGACGATCTCTCCTCCAGCAGTCGTCTATAGTGTTGAAAGGTTTCGGCTCCTCCTCCAGACGATCAATGAAACGATATTTTCTGATCAGTTCGGAAGGAAGAGGAGGATCGTTGCCATGACGGACGATGAAGCAGGTTTGACCTTTGACCCGGCCCTCAGTCTGCCCTCCTACCTGGGCCCAGGTTAGCAGTTCTCCTGCAGGTCTTTGGCCTTGGTCAGGATGAGGTGGACGTCTGAGATGGGATAATCCTGCAGAGAGAAGAGATCCAGAAATAAACCAGAGCAGAAAATCCAGAAACTTTACCGAGAAATTCTGATCATAAACTGGAATATGAAGCAACGAGATGATGTTTGATTTTAAACTCTGAAATAAAACAATAGATCAATAAAACATTTTAAAACTGAATTCACATTTTGGATCAATAAGTTCTTTATTGATCTGGTTCTGGATGAACTTCCTTCAGTTTGATCAAACTGATCAGTTTGATCAGATGGAATATTTCTTCAATAAATTATTTTGACCTGATCACAAAAACACCAGCAACGAGGCGATTCACTCATTTATGACATAATAACAGATTAGAAACTAAATATTTTAATTATTTTGTCAAATATCAAAAGAACCAAGAATAACCATCTTCAAAATGTTGAACAAAGTCATTGATCAGATCAATAATCGGTTCCAGTCATTGATCAGATCAATAATCGGTTCCAGTCATTGATCAGATCAATAACCAGAACCGGTCATTGATCAGATCAATAATCGGTTCCAGTCACTGATCAGATCAATAACTGGTTCTGGTTCCAGTCAGGAGTTAAAAGCTCTCAGCGTTTCGGTTGTTTTTCAGTTTACTAGAAGTTTGTTCCAGATTTGTGGTGAATAGAATCTGAATGCAGCTTCGCTCCGTCTGGTTCTGGTTCTGGATCTGGTTGCAGAACCAGAACCAGAACTCCTGAGAGACCTGGAGGGTAGCTATGACAACAGCAGCAGGTCTTTAAACGTTCAGCGAGATCAGATATAGAGACTAAACGTCTGAGAGTTTATAGAAGGCTGATTTTGGAACAGTCTTTATGTGGCTCTGAAGGTCAAGGTCAGAGGTCAGCCTGGTTTCCAGATGGATGAACTGAAGCCATGTGACTCTAGAGCTATAACTTCAGATCAGAAAGTTTTGGCATATTCACATTTCTCTGCTGTCAGCATCTGATGAGGTCAGAGGTCAGCTGCTGACTAACCCCAGCACTGCGCCCTGAGGAACCCCACATGTGATGTTGGTTCATTCAGCAGTGGATCATGATCCTCACCTGCAGGAGCCTCATGTTGGTGGTGAAGTCTCCGGACAGCAAGCTGTCCCGGATCAGTCTGGACAGGAGGACAGAGAGACGGGTCAGAGTTCAGCTACAGTAACGGGTCGGGACCAGAACCCGGACCAGAACCCAGGGCCTCACATGAGCATGGCGCAGCAGACCAGCAGCAGGAAGTGGAAGCGGTCCCGGTCGGAGAACAGGGAGTCCCAGATCCGGATGACGTCCGGCAGCAGGAACTCCTGGGACAGCAGCAGGGTGAGCCAGCGGAAGGTGAAGTACTGAGGCTTGATGTTCTGCTCCTCCTGTGGGACAACACCAGAACCGGTTATGGGCCGGGCGGTACCAGGACCGGTCACGGCCCGGCGGGCGGTACCAGGACCGGTCACGGCCCGGCGGGCGGTACCAGGACCGGTCACGGCCCGGCGGGCGGTACCAGGACCGGTCACGGCCCGGCGGGCGGTACCAGGACCGGTCACGGCCCGGCGGGCGGTACCAGGACCGGTCACGGCCCGGCGGGCGGTACCAGGACCGGTCACGGCCCGGCGGGCGGTACCAGGACCGGTCACGGCCCGGCGGGCGGTACCAGGACCGGTCACGGCCCGGCGGGCGGTACCAGGACCGGTTATGGGCCGGGCGGTACCAGGACCGGTCTCGGGTCAGTTAACGGGTCCGAGGGTGAATAGAGAACTCAGTCTGAGTTCACAAGCTGATGTTAGCATGTTAGCATTGAGCTTCTACCTGCTACTGGGTCATAAACATCTACACTCAGTCTGGAGGGGCAAATAAAGCCTGGTGGCTGCCAGGCTGAAAATCTGCTGGAAACCCTCATTTAAACACAAATGAATGAAAAAAAAACTAAATTTATTGGGATTTTTTTGATTAAATCATTTCTATTTAAACTTTATTTTTAAAATATAAATTAAATACATAAAAGTTTGATCTTTCCGGAGCGATTCCAGACCGGACCGGTTTGCTCCTCTTCCTCGGCGCGGTGGTACCAGTTTGAGGAAGAGGAGCGCGGCGCGGTGGTACCAGCATGAGGAAGAGGAGCGCTGCGCGGTGGTACCAGTTTGAGGAAGAGGAGCGCGGTGGTACCAGTTTGAGGAAGAGGAGCGCGGTGGTACCAGTTTGAGGAAGAGGAGCGCGGTGGTACCAGTTTGAGGAAGAGGAGCGCGGCGCGGTGGTACCAGTTTGAGGAAGAGGAGCGCGGTGGTACCAGCATGAGGAAGAGGAGCGCGGTGGTACCAGCATGAGGAAGAGGAGCGCTGCGCGGTGGTACCAGTTTGAGGAAGAGGAGCGCGGTGGTACCAGCTTGAGGAAGAGGAGCGCTGCGCGGTGGTACCAGTTTGAGGAAGAGGAGCACTGCGCGGTGGTACCAGCATGAGGAAGAGGAGCGCGGTGGTACCAGCTTGAGGAAGAGGAGCGCGGTGGTACCAGCTTGAGGAAGAGGAGCGCGGTGGTACCAGCTTGAGGAAGAGGAGCGCTGCGCGGTGGTACCAGCTTGAGGAAGAGGAGCGCTGCGCGGTGGTACCAGTTTGAGGAAGAGGAGCGCTGCGCGGTGGTACCAGCATGAGGAAGAGGAGCGCGGTGGTACCAGCATGAGGAAGAGGAGCGCGGTGGTACCAGCTTGAGGAAGAGCTCGTGGTCTTTGTCCCGCAGCATGGCGTAGACGCTCTCCATCCTACAGGTGATGCCGCACTGAGAGTCGTCCAGACTCTTGATGAAGTTGTCGCGGTTCTCTGACATCAGGTTGGTGAAGCAGAAGAAGGTGTCGGCCTCGGCGTGCTCTGCGGGTCAGAGCACAGTCAGAACCAGAACCAGCACACCGGAACCAGAACCGGAACACCAGAACCTTTCCAGGAGCTGCTGGGGTCGGTGGCGAAGGTGTAGATGGGGCCGACGATCTCGTTCATCCCCTGGACGTAGGCGATGCCCGGGTTCAGCTTGGCGTAGATGAAGAGGATCCGCTCCACCACCTCCCAGTGCGCCTCGCTGCCGCTGGGCAGAACCTCGTACTCGTTGGACGGGTACAGGTTCAGAGCCTTCCCTGGAGAGCTGACCTGGACCCGCAGAACCAGGGACCGGGGACAGGTCAGAGGTCAGAACCAGGAGGTTAGACAGAAGAACTAAATCGTTCTGATCCAGTTCCCACATATTAACAACAATAATATTGAACATTTCTTCTAAGTTTCTCTTTCTCACATCAGAAGCAAAACTTATTAAAATATATTGTTGGTATTTGAGGCAAGAAAATAAATAAATGATTGTATTAATAAATACAACAATACATACGTTTTAACTTTTTGTTTAACATTTGTATTTTAAATAAATTTATTGGTTCCTTTATTCATCTGGTATCTTTGTGTCGATTGGTTTATTTTTCCCTTTACTTATAAATTAATACCACAAGAAATATTATTCATCTTCATAACTCAGAGACCAGAACCAGTTTTGTTCTGCCCAGTCAGAACAGCGCCCCCTGCTGACTCACGTTGGTGACTCCGCTCCGGTTCCGGTTCACGGTTTGGGCCTTCAGCGTGGTTTGCTCCACGCGGCGCCGCAGCGTCTCGTAGTCGTTCTGCGGGTCCAGGATCAGCTGGCACGGATAGTCTGTGGGCCGCTGGAAGAACGCCATGTCCGGGTACAGCCGCCTGCAGAACCGAGCCGGATCAGAACCGACCCGGACCAGAACCGACCCGGGAACCGGTCCGGGTTCTTACCTCACATCCTTGTCGATCTGCAGCAGAATCTCGTTCCTTGAAGTACGTGTTCCAGCGGCTGTCCGGGTTCGGGTTCAGCGGCTGCAACGGAAAAAGTCCCGGTTTCTGACTGGACCGGTTCTGACAGACCCAACTGGACCGGTCTACCAAAACCAGGTAGAACTGGTACAACTAGCTGGTACCAGTTCAACTAGCTGGTACCAGTTCAACTAGCTGGTACCAGTTCTACTGATTACCCAATCGGGGCCTTCCAGAACCATCCATCAGAATCAAAGCCAGAACCAGAACCAGAACCGGGTCAGTACTCACATGGTCCTCCAGCGTGACGTCGGCTCTGGACAGGCCCAGGTTGGCCTTGGCGATACCGGGCTGGATGATCATCTCTCTGAGGAACTGGAGTAGACCTCTCTGTGGAGACAGGACCGAGGATCGGACCGGACCGGACCGGGAGCAGACCAGGACCAGACCGGAGCGGACCGGGACCGGACCGGTCTGAACCAGACAGTACCAGATAAGACTGGATCAGACTGGAACTTTTCTACTGAATGACAGGAGGCGGTTCTGATTCGGTATGGACCAGACCTCCAGGTCCGATATGCAACAGGACTCAGAACCAGCGAGTCGGGTCGTCCATCAGCTGATGCTGAACAAGCAGCTAATGATTATTACTAATCAATTATTTGGCTGATTGACAATAATCAATCATTGTAACAAAAGGTTATTAACAGCAGGGTTCTGCAGAATCTGGATCGGCGGATTCAACCAGTGAAGCTTCTTCTTCTACCCAGTGAGCAGCGCTGGAGTTAAGCTCCGCCCCTGCTGGCCGTTAGAGGCATGACAACCTGAAGCCCGACCCGCTCGGCCCGGTTCTCCTACCTCTGCTTCTTCAGGAAGGAATCCCAACGTCTGGTCCAGAGGCAGGTAGTTCAGCAGAATCTGGAGGACAAACGAACCGGATCAGAACACGGCCGGTACTTTCCATCAGGAAACAGAACTCATTACAATAAATACAACAGAAACGCAGGAAGTTCCGGGCCGGTCCTGTTCTAATCCTGGACCGGTTCCAGGCTGGTTGGGGCCTGTTCCTGGCCCGGTTCTGGACCGGTGTCTAAACCGGTTCTGGACCTTCCTGTGAGTGAAGCTCACCTTCCAGCACAGCGAGCGCAGTCCTTCCTCATGAGGGATTCCTGAGGGAAACAACCAGAGTCAGATTGAACCAATCAGAGCAGAGCGTCTACTGGCTGGAGGTCAAAGGTTACCGCTGAAGCTCAGCTCCCTCAGCGTCGTCAGGTTGATGCTTCCTCTCCCAACGCCGATTTGAACTCTTGGATCCTGAGGAACAGAAACATTTATAGAATAAAGTAAGTAGAAGCAAATCAATCCTGGCCAAAGCCAAACTATTCTGAATAATAAATCTCTTCATATTCTATAAAACTCTCTGACTTTGCCATACTGAACATGTTCAGAGGTTTGGGGAATTAATGACTAAAGCTCTTTACAGTTCCTACAGAAACATGACAATCATCCATAATGTTGGTAATTATGAGACCACAAACCCCTTAGCACTAAAATCTAAAACTCTTCAACTGAAGAGCTGCTGGAGTTTAAATTTGCTCTAATGATGTTTGAGGTGCTGTCTGAGCTGATGGACATGTTTTATGGAAGAGAAGAGGATAAAACTTCAACTCAAAGTGAAGGATTCGTAGTTTAGCAACAAGAAACAGCTTCTATGTTTCAATTCATGGGGTAAAATTATGGAACAAGTTAAATGGGAAGTTAAAGTCAAAATTTTATACAATTTAAAAGGATCTTTAGGGAGATGATTTTCACAAGATATAGAAATATGGGTGACTGTTGGCACTAATGTGTTTCTGTAAACTGAGGCGAAGGCATACGAGTGTTTGGGATGGATGTATACATTCAGACATATATAAAATATGTAAAATGGACAATTAACCCATTTTTATTTTTGATAGGATTTATTAACGAGGGTCCAACTGAAAATATTGTATGAGTTTATGGGGTCAGAGGTCATAAGTTTCTTACGTCTGCCTGCTCCTTTTCCAGCTTGTTAAGATTACTGTGAGGTAATCTTAACATCGTGACCTCTGACCTCAGAGGTCAGGATGGAGCGACTGATATTCTGATAAAAGTATATCGATAATCTATTTTGCAGCCTAATGCCCACAAAGCTTCAGAAATCTTTTTAAAAACCTGCAGCTGTTTATTTTTTTTTCACTCATGTTCGCGCACTCCTGTTTGCTTTTGATGACGTCAGCAGCTGGAAGCAGTCAGCTGATCTGCTAACAGGGAGCTAACGTGGCTAAACAAAGATCCAGCTGACTGACTCGAACCGTAAAAAATGTTTAAAAAAAAACATTAAATGGCTTAAAACGAGACATTAAGTCTGCTGTATTAATAACGGATGAGATTAAATTAGTCGTGTGTTGAACGTGAAGTTAGCCTTTGTTTGGTTAGCGGGGCTGTTAGCTCCAGCTAATTGATTTCTCTGCGTCCAGCTGCGTTTTTCTCCCGGCTGCCTCTGAGTCTCACCTGAGGAGGGAAACTCACCTGTTCTTGTAGGCAGTAGACATGTCTGGCAGGTGACGCTGCTTCCCTTTCAGCCTTTCTCCCAGAAACGGGAATGAATTATTGGACTCAGGCAAGTTAGCCTGCTGGAACTTCCGCCTTCTCAGCCAGCAGGCAGAGCGACGGCGGGCGACGAGGGACAAATAAGCACATGACACCGCATTCAGTTTGCGTCGGAATCTGGAACACCGTGACGTCATAGTCATACACAGCTTGGACAGATAAAACTAATTGTGACCTGATCATAAATCAGTATGTGATTCAATAAGCTGTGTAAAGTATTTAGGCGTGTTTATTTGAGTAATGGCCGCCGCGTTTCTACCAGTGGCAGCCATATTGTTTGTGATTTCGAAGATGATTAATAAATGTGTGTTGTAATTGGATTTCTGATGACAGTGGATGTTTTTGTGGTGGATTTAATCTGAAGTCAGTGAGAAGAAAACTGGCTGAATTAAAAACATGAAGTGTTATACCGCCATCTAGTGGCAGAGGGATATAAAATGAAGTGAACTCATCAGAAACAAGTTTAATTTAGCTGCTAAACATTCAAATATTAAAAATTAAGGCCCATTTTTTCACACGCACTTCTTTCAACAGAAATTCTGAACGTTAGACATTATTAAGAGATTAAAAATGTTATTCATTTCAACTATTTCATGAAAATAGTTACATGTGAAAATGAATCTCAAAGGTTAGATGTGTAAGTAAGAATCAGGATAAACATTTAAATTCTGCTGTTTATTTCATTTTTAAAGAACATTTTTGCTGCTGTAATTTATTAACTTATTATTAAATCTCGGCTGAATATAATCCAAAAGCAGCAGCTTGTTTAACCACTCCATGTTTATTGCTTATTCATATTTTTACATTAAAGTCATGAAGCTACTGAGATCAACAGAAACGGAACCGTTTGTTTTTCATTTGGGATCGAACTCGTCAGCAGTGAGAATAAATCAACAATAACAGAAACATCATCAGGATGAAACCAGAACCCATAAATAATCACAAACAGTCGAGTTTTCTGTTCACCTGCAAAAACAATCAGACGGAAACGCTGCTCTTTTTCTGCTGGGTCCAAATACTGCGCAGGAGCTGGAACTGCTGATCAACCCCCGATCCGATCAGAGCGATCGGATCAATAACAGAACCAATGACAACAAGGAACCAAAACCCAGACTGGAGAAATCAGAGAAAACGTCAACAGAACCAGGAAGGGAATCAGAAAACAGAGAAATCCTGGTGAAGGTTCTGGGATTAACGGGATTATTTAACCCGACTGAAGTTCTGAGAACTGAACCAAGATGGAGGAGCATCTCTGGACCGGACCGGACCGCCGTTTCTGATTTCAAAAATTATCATTATTTCATACTAATCTGTTCTCAGATCTCTGGAATAATCTCAGATATTCTGGATTATTCAGACATGCCAGCTGTCTTTCTAAGAGCGAAGGCTTGAATCTCTGAGGCTGTTTGGATCAGAACCAGACCAGAGTCCAAATGCGCTTCCCTGTTTGGGCTGAAAAATCCAGAACTCCACCAAACTGCAGATATGAACATGATTTTAATGAGAAACCCGGTTCCGTTTGGACCTCCATCAGAAACATCAGAACCGGGTCACGGGGAGTTTGTCTGATCCGTTTTCCAGTTCAGAGTGATGACGGTTCTGACTCGGGTCTTTCTGTCTCCTTCCAGCAGGACTTCCTGGTTTTGGACCAATCAGAGCCCAGAGAGCGACGCCCAGTCTGATTGGTTCTGGACAAACCGGACCTGATGGTTCTGTTCAGGCTGGTTCCTAAAGTTCAAAACATTTTCAGTTTTCACACAGAGAGCGTTTGTCTCCCCCGGTGGCAACCAGTGACTCTGCGTTTTAAGAATGACTCAGCAGTTTCTCAGACGATAACCAAAGGAATCGAACGAACAGGAAGGAAGTGAAAGGGAACCGGATACGACCCGGAAACGAGCCGAGTCACTGGGTCAAGCCTCTAATTGGTTCCTGTTATTTTAACTGGTTCCATTGGTTTGAACTGGTTCCGGTTCTGGTTCTGTCCAGGGCTGCTGGTGTGGATGGTCGGCGCTGACAGCAGATCATTTCCGTTTAAATATTGTGAAGTCATGAGTGTTTACAGCCGTTTATAAAACATCCACACAGTAAAAGAAAACCCACACTGAATATTTTACATATTTAACAACAAGTCCAGCGCCGGACCGGGTCAGACTGAACTGGGTCAGACCGGACCGGGTCGGATCGCAGGCGCTAACAGAGGAGGAAAAACCAGTCCTATCTGAGAACTGGAGATCTGTGCTACTCCTCCACCACACACACACACACGCACGCACGCACAAACACACACACACACACGCACACACATACACACACACACACACACACACACACACACACACACACACACACACACACAGCCCTCCCGACCCAAACATGGCGGCTCCTATGATGCGTTCGGGTTCAGAAGTCGCTCTGCTCTACGAAACAAGAGGAAACGGGAAAAGAAGCAGAAACCAGCCGGTTCTCCTCAGCTGGACCCGCTGCAGACGAGGAGTTCTGGTTCTGGCTCAGCCTCTCTGGCCGTAGTTGGCCTCCTGGCCGTTGTTCGTCTCCATCGGATCCTCCTTGAAGTTCTCACACTGCTCCATCACCTTCCTGGAGAACAGCAGGGGGCGCCATAATGAGTCCAAGGAAACTAAACAAACCCGACCGAACTGGACCGGACCAACCAGGCTACACAGAGTCAGATGTTCTGGCTGGAGGAAACAGGAAATGTTCAGTAAACCTGTTTCCATCTCACCGGCAGCTCACTAACTAAACCACCTACAGGGGGCGCAAGCACCTCTCGGCAATACCAGGTTATTTCAACATATGGATAAAATCATTGACAGAAATATGGCTAATGAAAGTGGTAAATTCAGCCTCTTAACTACATTATATTCATGTCAGAAACTTTGACTATGCAGCAGCTCCAGGTTTGGTTTAAATTCGTTTCTCTGACAGGAAGCGAGGTTTTAGGAGTGACTCCTTGTGATTCGTCTCTATGCAGACGACTCTGTTGTTTCTCCAGAAAGACAGCAGCGCTAAAGGTTAAGAATAAAAGTTGAGTCTCACCTCGCCATCTCCTTGGTCTCTGGCTGGGAACTCTCCAGCTCAAGAACTTTCTCCAAAAGACTAACGCCGCCTTCCTTTATCAGCAGCGGACAGTATTTACTGGCTGCAGACGGAAACAGACAGAAATAAATCACGGAATGAGTTAAACACTGAACAGTTAGCATCTGAAGCTAAAAGATCAGATTGTTCTACATAAATCTCATGAGCTGCAGCGTCAGGGCAGCGTTTACCCAGCAGTCATCATGTTGTCGTGTTCATCAGGTGGATACTCACTAACCGACACCAGGTTGTAGAGCGCCCAGGTGGCCCAGTGCTGGCTGACCGGGCGATGCTCTGAGGGAGCAGCCGCAGGATCGGCTCGAACGACCTGCAGGTGAGACCGACCGTCAGCACCAGGCAGCACACACAGCTTCTAATTACAGATCTAGATCTAATTACAGATCTAGATCTGCATTTCTACACAGTCTGGAGGTTTGATCCTCAACACAAAAATAAAAACATCAGCTCACAACAAGATTCAGATTCAGCCTGGTTCTAACAAGACAGACCAATAGCAGCTCCTCCACTACTAATTGACCTTTGACCCTGACCTGTAGTTGATGTTGCGGCGGGAGCTGACGTCCCAGCTCTGGATGGCGTCCCACATCCTGTCCATGACGGCGTCGCGCCGCGGCTCCTCCATGCTCCACACCTGGGGCCCGTCGAACATGATGTGGGACAGAACGCCGCAGGCGTTGTAGGAGACCTCGATGCCGTCCGCCTTGCTCTCCAGCAGGTTGCTGCAGCGGAGGGAGGGTACAACGTTAGGACGCCCCCACGCCGCCCCCTGCTGGCCGGAGGACTCTCACCTGAACACGGTGATAAACTGAGGCGTGAGCAGCTGCGGCCGCAGAGACTTCACCTCCGCCACGTTACCCAGAAGCCCCAGCATGTTGCGGTGGAGCTCCTGCTTGTCTGGAAACTCCTGCGGATCAGAACCAGGTAAGACATCGGCTGCTCAGAGCTGCCGCTCTTCTCCACGGGTCCTCCAGGTGGCGCCTCACCTCCAGACACTCCAGGAAGAGGCTCATGCCGCGGCAGTTCAGGAACATCTGGCAGTTATCAGGCGTCTCATCGGTGATGTTCCAGAGAGCGCTCCAGGAGAACTCCATCACCTGGTCGCACTGCAGGCACACACACACACACCGTTACACACACACACCGTTACACACACACACACACCGTTACACACACACACCGTTACACACACACACACCGTTACACACACACACCGTTACACACACACACCGTTACACATACACATTGTTACACACACACACACACACACCGTTACACACACACCGTTACACACACACACGTTACACACACACACACACACACACCGTTACACACACACACACACCGTTACACACACACACACACACACCGTTACACACACACCGTTACACACACACCGTTACACACACACACACACCGTTACACACACACACACACACACACACACACACACACACACACACACACACACACACACCACACACACACACACACACACACACACACACACACACACACACCGTTACACACACCAGCAGCCCGACGGGCCCACTCACCGTTCGGTCCTGCAGCTTCTTCTGGATCAGGTTCAACATGGTCTGAGAGGAAACACTCAGTTAATAGCAAAAGATGCAATTTTATATTTTGTAGATTTGTTCTAAAGAAGTATGTTTTTTCTTTCTTTTTTTAAATCCCAACCCTAACCCGGTGACCCCGGTGACCCCACTGACCCCGGTATCCCAGCAGGCGTCCCATGCGGCGTTACCTTGACGAAGCCCATCTTGCCCACGGCCTCCTTGTGGTGGTTGTCCACCTGGCAGACCAGCGCGTTGCAGAGATGAACGGCGATCCTCTGGATGGACTCGTCCTGCCGGGCCGGCTCCAGGATCTTCAGCAGCAGCTGGTTGACCCGGCTGTACTGGAACTCCAGCTCCTCCGGGATGCTGAAGTTGCAGAGCGTCAGGCAGCAGTTCCTCTGCACCTGCAGCAGAGAGACGCCTCAGCACCATGGCACGCCCCCCGGTGGAGCCCCGCCCCGGTGGAGCCCCGCCCCCAGTGGAGCCCCCCCCCTCCCCATGGTAGAGCCCCGCCCCCCTGTAGAGCCCCTCCCCCCGGTGGAGCTCCGCCCCCCGTGGAGCCCCGCCCCGGTGGACCCCCCCCCGTTGGAGCCCCGCCCCCCGCTGACTTACGGTGACCTCCTGGTACTGCTCCATCCCGTTCAGAACCACCTGGATGACGTCGCGCGCGCAGGCGGACGCTCTGGTCGCTGCGGTACTCGTGTTGGTCAGGTAGAAGAGCGCCGCGCTGCCCGTCACCTGGATGCTCTTATCGTACTTATGGCACTTCAGGGCGGCGATCACCAGCTGCACACAGGGAGAGGGAACACGTGAAGGGCTGAGGGGTTCTGGTTCCGGCCCGGTTCTGACCCGGTTCTGACCTGCAGGCCCGCAGCAGCTGGCTGCAGTGCTGTATCCTGGCGATGTCGAACAGCTGGTTGATGCTTTGTGGCGAGCTCCGGGCGAACTCGGTGTAGGCTTCGATGGCGTTCAGAACCTGATCCTCGTTCTTTGACCCGGTAACCTGAGGGTCAAAGGGCAACACAGAGGAGAGGTCAGCAGAACCGCTGCTGAACCGGTCCAGAACCTGGTTTAAACTGAACTTCATCCCAGTTTTCTTCTGTTTTAAGCTTTATTGGGATATTTTTAAACTCTGATCTTTTGTTTCTGATGTTTGTTTTGGCCGCGATGGAGCAGGAAGTGACGGGTCGGTGATGCGGACGGTTCTGGTTCTGCTGGTACCTTGTAGGCCGGATGTGTGTGACGTTGCACAGCGTCGTGTCGTAGAGGCCCAGGAACTGCAGCGGCCTCTTCAGCTCCTGCAGCGGGTAGATGCTGCTCTTACATGGCTCGGTGCTGCAGGAGACAGACAGGCGTCAACCTGGGGGAACCGGACCGGAACCGGGTCAGAACCGGGACCGGAACCCACCTGGGCCGGCCCACGGCCTCCTCGAAGTGCGGCATGGTGCAGTTGTCCAGCATGATGTGACCGGAGATGTCCAGGGAGACGAGGTGGAGCAGCCGCTGCACCAGAACCGTCAGGATCTTCCGGGTCATCTTGAACTTCACGTTCCGCCGGCTCTCCCGGGACAGGTCCAGATGTCTGCAGAGCCGGGTCAGAGGTCAGAGGTCAGAGTGTCAACAGCAAGATCACAATGAACACAAACCAAACAGCAAGAAGCTTTAAAACCCAGAGAATCTGGGCCGGTTCTGTTGTGGTAGGAAAACATCTGCAGCCGCTGGTTAAACTGGTTAGACTGGTTAGACTGGTTAGACTAGTTTGGCCATCAGGACGGTTTCCAGCTGCGACTCAGTTTATCTGATTTACACGGTCACAACATGACCACATCAGGAAACCAGTTAAACCAGTTAAACACTCAGCTGATCCTCCACTGGTTCCAGTTAAACCGGTAAACACTCAGCTGATCTTCCACTGGTTCCAGTTAAACCGGTAACACTCAGCTGATCTTCCACTGGTTCCAGTTAAACCAGTAAACACTCAGCTGATCTTCCACTGGTTCCAGTTAAACCAAAACACTCAGCTGATCCTCCACTGGTTCCAGTTAAACCAGTAAACACTCAGCTGATCTTCCACTGGTTCCAGTTAAACCAGTAAACACTCAGCTGATCCTCCACTGGTTCCAGTTAAACCAGTAAACACTCAGCTGATCTTCCACTGGTTCCAGTTTAAACCAGTAAACACTCAGCTGATCCTCCACTGGTTCCAGTTAAACCAGTAAGATTGCTGCGTTCCCATCAGCTTCGCTTCAGGAACAGGAAGTGGCTGAGCATCAGGACTTCCTGTAGGATCAGATGCTCTGACTGAATCATAGTGAAACTAAAAGCGGGCCGACCCCTGACCTCTGACCCCTGACCTCTGACCCCTGAGCCTCAGCATGACTATGACTCTGGCTCCAGATCTCCCAGCATGCTCTCCTCCTACCTGAGGTTGACCAGCTCCAGCACGGTGCCGATCACTTCCTCCGACAGATCCACGTTGTAGAGGACGAGCGAGGCCAGCCGCTCCCTCCACTGCGTGAGGAAGGCCGCCCCCTGCAGGCGGACGTTGGACAGGTCCAGCGCGGTGACGGAGCGCAGCGGCCGCAGCAGAGACTCCGCCTCCACCTCTCGGGCAGCTGGCCCAGGTTCAGCAGCCGCAGCCGGTCGAAGCCCTGGAAGCTGAAGTCCGTCTCCAGGGGCCGGGCGGCCGGCACGTCCTCGTCCTCGTCCTCGGAGTCCTCCGTGCAGGCCAGGGGCGCCGCCCTTCCTGTAGAAGATGTTACTGCAGCCAAACAGGCAGAGAGACACCAGAGTCTCCCGGAAGCTGGACAGAGTCTTCAGGCTGCGGGACGACAGGCTGTTGCAGTAGGTGAGATGGAGCTCGATCAGGTCCTGGAGGGAGGGAGACTGGTTTAGACTGGTTTAGACTGGGTTAGACTGGTTTAGACCGGTTTAGACTGGATTAGACTGGTTTTATAGAATGTTATACTGGTTTAGACTGGTTTAGACTGGTTTAGACTGAGTTAGACTGGTTTAGACTGGATTAGACTGGTTTAGACTGGATTAGACTGGTTTAGACTGGGTTAGACTGGGATAGACTGGTTTAGACTGGTTTAGACTGGGTTAGACTGGTTTTATAGAATGTTTTACTGGTTTAGACTGTTTAAACTGGTTTAGACTGGTTTTATAGAATGTTTTACTGGTTTAGACTGGTTTAAACTGGTTTAGACTGGTTTTATAGAATGTTTTACTGGTTTAGACTGGTTTAAACTGGTTTAGACTGGTTTTAGACTGAGTTAGACTGGTTTAGACTGGTTTAGACTGGTTTAGACTGAGTTAGACTGGGTTAGACTGGTTTTATAGAATGTTCTACTGGTTTAGACTGCAGCAACTTGGAAATGTTAATAAAAAAATTTTTAATGTTCATATTTAATTGAGAATAAATATGAACGATTTACGATTTTAATAAAAGTGAAATCTGAAGCTTTAAATCTGTGCGTCTCTAAAGAAAACAATATTTCTGATTGTTTCTTGAATTAGAAACTTGAATCCAGATCAGATTTAAAGAGCTGGTGAACTAGATAAAGTGTCTGAATCTGTCATTAGAGGTTAGACTTCAATGTTTCTGAGCAAAATGTGACGTTTTTATGTAAATTCTGCAACATCTCAGTCTCAAACTGCCCTCTATGGTCTGAATGATGGTACTACAGGTTAATTTAAAACCCTCTCACTCAGATACGCCCCCTGCTGGCGAGTCAGGAGTTTCACATGTCGCTAAATTTGTCTCTAGTCGTTTCTTGTTGAAAACAGTCAGTAAATCTAAAGAGAAACTCGGAGTTTTCTTGTGCTGACCACGCCCCTCAGCGTGTTTAGGCCCCGCCCACTTTGGAATCTTTCTGAGTTGGTGAGGGGGCGGAGCTTAGCTCCACTTCAAACTAACTAAAACTAAAACATTTTGCCTTTAACAGTCTGCTAGTTTACTGCATTTTCTGTAATTTAAGATTAGTTTAAGATTAGTTTATTTGCATATTTTGAAACCTGCAGCCTGTTTAATGGTCAGAGTGTCGGACGAGTCGTAGCTCCACCTGCTTCCTGATGGCCTCCAGGTCCCGGTCCCGGACGAAGTCCTCCCTCAGCTGGACCCGGGTCAGCCTGGTGCTGCGCGGGTCCGAGAACAGCTGGAAGAAGCTCTCCTCCGGCTCAAAGTTGCTGTCGGTGTGGACCAGCTCCATGTACCTGCAGGAGACAGGAAGTCAGAGCGGCGGCGGCAGAGCGCGTCCAGGCGCGAGCGGCCGCCGCGGTCTCCGTACGTGTTGACGAGTTTGTCGCAGATTTCGCTGGGCAGGAAGATGTCGGCGCGCATGCAGAGCTTGTTCCTGAAGCCCTGGTAGCACATCGTCTTCCTCAGGTTCCTCAGGCAGAACACGGTGGCCAGCGTCATCAGGCTGTCCGGGTCGTCGCCCGCTTTGGCTGCCATGTTCGCCCCGCGCTGCTGGCTTAGGTCGGAGACGGGCAGAACGTCAGGAAGGGAAACCAAATGTTCAGACGGGAAGAAAAGGTTCAAATGATTAAAACGATTAAACTGACTAAACATCCCATCAGCTGAGCAGCAGCGGCTCTGATCCAGAAAACCTCCGACTCTAAAGAGGGAAGAAATGATCTAAAGATAATCCCAGATTAACAGGAAGTGGTTTTTAAAACCAGCAGAAGAGAAGGATGAAGAAAAACTTTTAAAAAAAAACAGAAGAAAAATCTGAACAAGTATACAATATAACAAGCCCAGATTATCACATGAAGAATAGTCGTAATAGTATGAAATTAAAATTCAATATAAAAAATAAAGTCAGAATAACATGAGGATTATGTTATAATAAAGTTATAATATTAGGATTAAAGTTGTAATTATTGTATTTTTACTTTTTACCAGCAGGTGAAAATGAGAAACGCTGAGAATTTTGTGAAGTTAAAATATGCAAAAAATAAAACACTTCATCTTTTAACACATCAAATCATCATCATCATCATCATCGTCATCATCAGGATTGTGAAAGGACTGAGTCTGACTTAGAGGTCAGAGGTCATGGATGGGTCCTGGAGGAAAACCTGAGACTAGACTGAAGGTTCAGCTTCCAGCAGGAGATATTATGGGATGGATTAGATCAGCGCAGATTCATGGCATAGCATGGCCTAGTCAAAGTCCATTCCTGAATCCAGAACCTGGAACCTGCCTTCAGATGTTCTCCATCCAACCTGAGCTGAGCGTTAATCTGCAGTGGTGGATGTGTCATTTTTTCCTTCCACTTAACTTTGAAAACAAAGTGAAGTTTATGATGAGAGAGGAAGAGTTCATAGGTCATGCTGAGGTCACATTAAACATTAACATGTTGATATAAATAGAGCCTCTCAGCTGTTAAACATGAGCTGAAAGTAAAACCTGAAGTCTGGAGCTCAGATTATTTCAATCTTAATCAGATATTAATAATTAACCTGAATGAAACCGATCATCTCAAATCATTTGTAATCCTGGATCAATCAGATCCGGAGCCTGCGGGTCGGTCCGAACCAGTTCGGTGACCCGGTTTGTTCGGTTCTGAACCCTGAGATGAACTGAAGGAGAAACAGTTAGCAGTTAGCAGGCTAGCCGCTCCGCTAGCTGCTGGCAAACTGGACCGGAACCTGTGACCCGGCAGAAACCGAACGGGTCAGGAGCTGGTGTTCGGCCCGGTTCGGACTGTCCGCCTCACTCCGCCCCCGGTTCGGGTTCTCGGTTCCTTTAGCTCGCTGCTAGCGCTGACTTTCCTAGCCAAACTTAGCAGGGAGCTAACAGAACCGGACAGCTGAGCTGGATCAGACCGGCGGACCGGGTCAGCGGGGCCGAACCGCGGCTCGGCCCGGTCCGGGTTCCGCCAGGTGAGCCGGAGCCTACCTGGGCTTCGGTTCCTGGTGACGGGCTCGGTGAAGCTGCTTTCAGTCCTCAATCATCTGATTTTCGCTTTCGTCCCGATGTCAACAAACAGGCTCCCCCCCTCCTCTTCCTCCTCCTCTTCCTCTGCTCCCACTTCCGGTAGCTGTCATCACGGAGCAGCTCGCTGCGCCGCTAACTCACCTCCGCCACCAGCATGCTGGCAGCAAGGCGGCCATGTTGGAGGGTTAGGAGTTAAACCTGGAGCAGAGCAGGCCGGTCCGAGGCTCTGTGGGGCCCAGAGCACAGTTTCAGTTGGGCCCCCATTCCAACATGTCAGCTATGAAGCCTGCAGTGTAATGACAACAATGAAAGATTTATAATCAGATTGATTAGCTTCTTTATTGATAGAGAATCACAGTCAGAAAGATCGGATCCAACATGGAGACGCCAAAGAAGACAATGTTCAGTTTCTCTTCCTAAGATTGCTTTGAGCTTTACTTTGCATCAGGAAACGGCAGTTTAGTCCTTTCAGAATAAAGTACCCAGCGGCTACAATGTGTCAGGAAGCTGATCGTTCCTCCTGCTGTGGATCAAAAGATCTGCAGTAGCAGTCAGTCTACCAACGAATCTGAGGAGTCCTCTGACTGAAGACTGTTGGTGCACAGCAGTCTCATGCTAACATGCTAACAGCATGGCTCCATCAGTTTTTAGCTGGCTCTGCTGATCCTGCTCCTTTGCTTTTGCTCCTCTTAAACCTGACTGTCCGTTTGGCTCCAGAGACGTGAAGGAGACGGTTTTCTTCCTTCTCCTTTTGCTCTGCATCCATTAAGATGCCGCCTGTAAAACACCGAGAAATCTTGTTGCCATGGTTATCATCACATCATCATAGAAACTGGCTGACAGTATAAAAGTAAAAATCCTTCCAGCTGTTTGCATCCAGAACCAGGACAGATGTGCAGCACAGCGCTGCTCTAGAATCAATGTTCTACTGATTCTAGAGCAGAAAACATTTTATTTAAATTCTGACTCATTTGGTTTCATTTCACTGCAGCTCTGACATTTTCCAAATAAAACTTTTAAACCTGTTTCATTTTACTATTGTACTGCAGATGCTACCGCTAATGCTAGCATGTGATTCAGCAAATGGTGACATTAATGCATCAGTGTTCACTTTAAATGAAGTTTATTGTTGTGTTTTCTCTGATTTTCATGTTTTTATTACATTTTTCTTCATCTGTGGTTTTAATTTAGAACCGAACTGTAAACTAAACTTATAACTAAATTTGATTGGATTCTTTATATGGATGTTATGTAGTTTACATGTTTGGTGTTTAATAGTTTATAAATGTGTTAGGCCTATACTTGTTTTTTATATAGGCTACTTGTTGTATCATAGTTCATGCAGGGATGATGCGTCAGTCCGGCCGCGGGGCGTCAGTCCGGCCGCGGGGCGTCAGTCCGGCCGCGGGGCGTCAGTCCGGCCGCGGGGCGTCAGTCCGGCCGCGGGCGTCAGTCCGGCCGCGGGGCGTCAGTCCGGCCGCGGGGCGTCAGTCCGGCCGCGGGGCGTCAGTCCGGCCGCGGGGCGGCGTCATCCCCCTCCGTCCCGCCACTTGTCCCTTTAAGCGCAGGGCGGCCAGCAGATCTCCGATCCTCCTCCTCGGAGTGGATTACGGCCGCAGCTCTGCGTTTCCTCCGCTCCATCAGCAGCTGATCCGGGGGAACAAAGGCCGCCAGAACCGCCCAGCGCCATGGACTTCAACGTGAAGAAGCTGGCCTCCGATGCCGGGGTGTTCTTCACTCGGGCCGTGCAGGTACAACAGCGGCGCTCCGGCGGCGGGCTGCGGGGTGACGGGACTCCCATCGCCGGTCAGAGGAGCTGCAGGTTCCGCTGGGGGGAGGCTGGCTGCGTGGAGCCCGGTTGGTACCGGCTGGTGCCGGTTCTGCTGGTTTCTGCGGTTCTTCCTGGTTGTTGTTGCTCAGATGAGCAGCAGCTGTAAGCCGATAAAGGTCCGTCCTGCCTCGATCCATTATTGATGGCTGTGATCAGCTCCATCACTCATGTGACACCAGCAGAATCTCCTGCTGCCCGCAGCCAGACTCCGTGCAAAAAACAGCCGATTTAACCGACGGCTCCGATTCTCAGGCTGGCTGTAATCTGGTGTTATGCATTTTATGGATTATAATCTGGAAGATTTATTCTGAGATTCTGTAACATTTTGATTCAATGAGAAGGAGGAGGAGGAGGGTTTTAAAATGTGGAGAAAATGGCTCTTTGCCCAGGGCATCAGTGTGTTGGGGGAGGAAACAAGATTTATTTTCCCCCAGCTGTTTTTTAGCTGTCTAAACACGGTGAGGAGCTTTGGCTGTTGACGTGTAATGATGGTGCCAGACTGAAAGAGAAACTGCTTTTAACTGGGATTAAAACAGTCAGTCCAAAAAAGAGAAAATATCCAGGAAGCAGGAACTATGGAGATGAAAATAGAAGAATAGAAGCTCAAATAATGACTCGTTATAATCAATGTAAGCAGAACATTTCTAAATAAATGAGAAACTGAAGTAGATGAGCAGGAAACGTGACCAGAGTCTCAGACAGGAAGTGAGGCTGTAATCCACAGACAGGAAGTGAGGCTGTAATCCACAGACAGGAAGTGAGGCTGTAATCCACACAGACTCACCAGAATCTCTCAGCATCAGATTATATTCAATTAATTTACAAAAAACTAAATATTTTGGTCCATTTTCTGTATATGAAGCTGAAGAGTTCTAGAGAACTTCAGGAGATTACAGGAAGTAAAACCCAGAGGTTCAGCTGGTTGACCTCCGTCATGTTGCTGGTTGACCTCCGTCGTGTTGCTGGTTGACTTCCATCGTGTTGCTGGTTGACCTCCGTCGTGTTGCTGGTTGACCTCCATCGTGTTGCTGGTTGACCTCCATCGTGTTGCTGGTTGACCTCCATGTGTTTCAGTTCACAGAGGAGAAACTGGGCCAGGCTGAGAAGACCGAACTGGACCCTCACCTGGAGAACCTGCTGGCGAAGGCCGACTCCACCAAGAACTGGACCGAGAAGATCCTGAGACAGACGGAGGTTCTGCTGCAGCCCAACCCGAGTAAGTGTTCCAGTTTCTCCATCATGGTATTAGCTGAAGCTGATGCTAAAGCGCTAATCACAAAAATTAGTTTTGCTAACGCTAAATCAGGTTGAATATCTGCCTGGAAAATGACAACCATTGACCCAATTTAATAATGATGTAATAATTTACATGTTAATGTAAATCTAACAGCAGATCCAGGAACCATGTTAGCTTCACTTCCTGCTGGAAACCAGAAGAAGAAGAAGAAGAAGAGCTCAGGCTGTTGCTGCTGATCCTCTGCAGGATCCAGATTCACATCCTGCATATCATTTATCCATCATGTTGACATTTTGGTAGAAATCCTTTCAAATTCAAATTGATCAGTTTTATTTTGAAAACCTCACTTCCTGAAGGAAGTGTTTTGAAGTTCCTGGTAACTTTGGTGGAAATGAACCTTTAAAGGGTCCGAGGTTGTTGATGAACTGGACCGGTTCTGGTCTAACATCTAACTTCTGTTTTCCTTCATGCCTCAGTCGATCACACAGGTAGGAGTTTCCTCCATTTCCCAGCATGCATCTGGTAAATGGTGTTAATTGGTTCCTGTAAATGTTTCCAGTGTTTAATTCTGGCTTGTCTTCCGTTCCCGACCGGAACCAGGCGCACGGATCGAGGAGTTCATCTACGACAAGCTGGACCGGAAGCTTCCGTCCAGAACCACCAACGCCGAACTGCTGGGCCAGTTCATGCTGGACGCCGCCAAGGAGTTCGGAGCCGACACTCCGTACGGTGAGGAACAGTTCCGATGCATCAGAACCGGGCTTGGTTCTGGTTATGTGTGACCCGGTTCTGGTGACCCGCTGCAGGTACCACCCTCATCACGGTGGGAGAGTACCAGAGGAAGCTGGGCGGAGCCGAGCGGGAGTTCCTCCACACGGCCGCCGTCACCTTCCTGTCGCCGCTGCGCAACTTCCTGGAGGGCGACTGGAGGACCATCTCTGTGAGTTGGACCGCCTGCGGTTCTGATCCGGTCCGGTTTCCGTCCTCCTTTACACTTTTATTTAGATATAGACTTTTTACATATTTGTTAAAACTGTCTCCATGTTATGAGAGATTATCTGTGAACAGACTCAACCAATCAGAGCGAGGAGGTGGTGCTGTCAATCATCCTCATGTACTGTCTGCTAAATGTGCTCATGGCAGAGAAACAACTCATTTTTACAGAAAAAACTTTTATCTGTCTTCCCAGGTGGCTATGCTAACTAGCATTAGCATGCATGACAGGCTATGCTAACTGTAGAAAGCCAGGGAGGAAGAGGGTGATTGACAGCAGTAAGACCCGCCTCCTGGTTCTGATTGGTTGTTTCTAGCACTGGGAGACGGTAGAGGAGATCAGTTTACATGTTTTATGTATTTCAGATGATCTGATTGTTTAATAAAAATGTAAAACATGTTTATTACTATAAATAATACAGAATATTATAATCAATAATAATCAATAATACAAGATATTTTTAATAAAAGTTAGTGCAGCTTTAAACCCGTTTGGATCAGAATTGTTCCAGGTTCTGAATCGGTTCCTAAACCCAAAGACAGAAACAACCCAAAAATGGGAAAAAGCCCAGATTCTCAGGGAACCGGGTCAGAACCAGGGAACCGGGTCAGGACCAGGGAACCAGATCAGGACCAGGGAACCGAGTCAGGACCAGGGAACCGGGTCAGAACCAGTTCTGTCTGTGTTTGCAGAAGGAGCGGCGGCTCCTGGAGAACCGGCGTTTGGACCTGGACATCTGCAAAGCCCGTCTGAAGAAAGCCAAGCAGGCCGAAGCCAAGGCAGCGGTGAGACCAGAACCGAGCCGCCATAGCGGGCCAGAACCTCCAATACAATAACAGCAGAAACATCAGTTACAGGGCTCACCCACATGGTGGCGCTGTGCTCTGGTTGGGTTGGTTCCATCAGAACAACAAAACAATAAACCAACTTTATGGTTTAGATATGGCCTCTTTTCTCTTTTGTCCATTTAAATGTAAAATCTTTTTATAATTTATTCATTTGCAGTTCAAACCTTTTCTGATTGTCACTAACTTTACATTAATTATTATTTTATTGTGCTGATGAACCAATCAGATGTTAGAATGTTTGCTGAGTCACAGCAGCAGATCAATGATTCATGATGGATTGTAGTGCAGAAAATATGAAATATTTAATAATATTTAATATTTAATAATTCTAACTTGTAATTAAGCTTTTTTTACCTAACTTTTTTAGTGCTATTGTGTATTTTATACATTTGACAGAAATATCTTTATCTTACATATGTATTTTATGAATAAATTTCTCACTGTTTACTTTAAATATTACAAATATTTAAGAATTTATAAAAATTTTTACACTTTCTCTTATTCTGTATTTTGCAAATATTTGTATTAATTTTCATGTTGTACCGTTGTTGTCCACTAGAGGGCGACACGCGTCTCCCACTTCCTTCTGATTACTTTCATTTAATTTACCTGAAATGTGAATGAAAACAAACTTTGTGCTTTTGTCTCCAGGCGACTCCAGACTTCCAGGAGACGCGGCCGAGAAACTACGTCCTGTCGGCCAGCGCGTCTGCGGTGAGGCGCCATCGGCTCAGGGGGGCCGCCGCCGCCGGCTCGGGGCCGCCATCTGATTGGCTCACCCAACACAAGATGCAAAAACACAAGATGTTGAGAAATACTTCAGTCTAGTTCTAAATATCTGAGTAAATTTCAGAAAAGATCAAACTTTAGATTTTCAGTCAATAATTTCTCCATACCGACTTTGAAAAGCAGAAACTGGTAAAAAGTCGTTTCACCAGGTTAGAAGAGAAAATCTTAATCTGAAATGAAGTTAGTTTTATCCTGAGCTGACCTCTGACCTCAGAACTGGTGGATCCTCCAGGATCAGAAGATGAATCCGGTTTCATGTTTTATTATTTACAGTTTGATCATGAAACGGGTCGGATCCGCCTGCAGGAAGTTTCTGCTCACCAGTGGTGGTCTCACTGGTCTCACTGGTCTCACTGGTCTCACTGGTACTGGTCTCACTGGTACTGGTCTCACTGGTACTGGTCTCACTGGTCTCACTGGTACTGGTTTCACTGGGCGAGTCCCAGTGCTGTCCATGATGTCATCGTTTAGAGACCGAGCATTCCTCGGGACGGTTCTGGTTCTGGTTCTGAATCTCTCAGGGTTCTGGAGGTTTTACTGCCGTTCCGGATCGGCGCCGACCTGGTTCTGATTGTAGCTCCGATTTCTTTCTGTAGTCCAGGAAGTGGTTAAATGACACGCGATGCAACATCAGCAACAGAGCAAATTAATTCATTCTTCAGAATAATCTGGATTATCTGATCTGGATCAGCCTGGAAAACCAGGAATAAGTGATGATTAGGATCAGATGTGGGATTATTCCAGGAATTGTTTTCATTTGTGGAGTTAATCTGGTGAAAATCTTCCAGCAGTTGTTTCTGATTTCCAGTTTGTTTCTGCGGCTTCAGAGCGGCTGGGAGAGCTGGAGCCTGGAGGCCGACCCGGCGGCCGGCCCGGCGCCGGCGCCGCAGAGGAAGGTTGGACCGATGAATGGATTAGATCCGTGTCCGTAGAACCGGTGGTGGTAGAACAGCAGGTCCAGTTCTAGAGTCAGAGAAACTTTATAATCTACAGAAAAGCTCAGAGAAACAAACGCTGAAGATCAGAAGATTAGCAAGAATTAAAACAATCCGTCTGCCTAGTCAAAGTCCAGCTCAGTTGGTGAGCTGTGAACACTAATCGACCTCTGACCTCTGGTCTCCAGGCCTCGGTTTGGTTTGAATGTGAACGCCAAGCGGACCAGAGAGCGTTCCACAAACAGGAAGTGACTGCAGTGCAGGGCATTCTGGGTAGATACAACCAAAGCTAACATGTTAGCCTAGCGCTAGCAGTAGAAACGGCGCCTGGTCTTCAGCCAAAGACTAAAGAGAAATCCTCCAGCACTAAACTGTGACGCCTCCATCTTGTTCCATCTGGTGAAACAGGAAGTTACTCTCAGTGTCTTCAGAGGTTTTAGTGTCGTTTCCTCCAGTGGACATCAGAAAAGCTGATGATGTCATCAGGACATGAGCTGTTAGCATGTCAGAACGGTTTTCAGTCAGAGGCCTTTTCATAAACGCTGTAAGACTGACTGCTACAGGATCATCATCCACAAAGAGTCTGAATATATTTGACATTTAATTTTGGGATTTATAAATTATTTTTAAATTGAATTGAAGAGCTTTAATAAAGGTTCATATATTTACCTTGATTATGTTTAGTTTCCTGCTGCAGTGTAATGGCAGCTGTTTAACACAGGGGGCGCTGTAAAGAATATAGTTGAAAGTTCAGCTGCAGAAGTTTCTGATTGAGTTTTACTGTGATCATCTGGATCATCTGAACATCTGGATCAGATGATCATCTGGATCAGATGAACATCTGGATCTGCCCACTCAGGTTGGCCAGGTTCCTGGAAAACGTCGGCCATTGAAGCGTCCAGTCGAGACGCCGCCATGTTGTTCAGCTGATCAGACGTCTCCATTCATCCTTTCATGATGGATTCATCCTCCCGTTCTGGATCCTTGTGATTCATCCTTCACCCAGAGGAGAAATGTGAACCTCAGTGATTCAAACAAAAATCCAACTTGGTGCCTCAGACGTGTAAATCCAGCAAACGGAGATGAACAGTTTCCATCACTAACACTTTCTAGAACCTTCAGCATCTTTTATTCAAATGTTTTCTGCTCTGACTCACAGAACTGAAGTTAACTAATAACTCCTGCTAATCTGCTAACAACAAAGCTAATTTTTAGCTTAGCGCTTTAGCATTTTGAAAACCTTTAGCTTAGCTTGTAAATTAATTTTCCAGCATTTGTTAATTTGGTTGTATGATTATCAGCAGGTAGTTAATTTGCTGTTTACCCAGAATGCATTGCTGTAGTTCTACAGTAAGCAGTTCTCCCACCTGCAGGTGGCGGTATTTCCGACCTCAGCATTATTTGAAGTCTGGTTATACAATTGAGCTTTTTAACTTCTTTAACTAATAAATTTTTTTTTTTTTTTCTCCTCCATGTAGAATCTGAAAAAATGTTGAAATATAAACATTGAAAAATTATTTCCAAGTATTTCTGAAGAAGCATCAAAAATTATTGATTTTAAAAAATTAATGAAATGATGTGAAATCCTGGAGGGACTCGATGTCCACCGTGGTGATACAGAGCGTTAGCGTTAGCTGAGCTAATTTCATGATTAGCTCTTTAGCACTAGCAGCTCCACAGTTTATCATATTGGTGTTTTAGCATTAGAGTAGCTGATGTTTGTGATTAGCAGATTAGCATTAGCATAGCTAATGTTTGTGATTCCACTGCTAGTAACACTGTACCATTCATCAAGCACAGTGGTGGCAGCATCATGCTGAGGGATGTTTTGGTAGCCACAAAGTGGATGGATCATCAAACATGGAGGACTCCGTCTTCTTTGGGGTGTATGTAAATATGTGAGCCGCCACATCTGAACCGGTTGACCCGGATTTAGCTGCTGACCTGCGTCGGCATGGCAACGGGCCGGGAGCCGGTCCAGGCGGTTCGTGGTGAAAAGTTACTGATTTAATCTGAGACGTTTTTCTGGTTCTGTTTGTCTCAGCTGCTGAGCGAGGAAGTGGACAAGGTGAGGAAACAGGAAACTGGAGGAGGAGAGATGATGACGCCAGAGGAGACAAAACTCTCTCATCCCTCTTTCCCTCCATCCCTCTCTCTCTGTCTCTCTCCCTCTCCATCCCTCTCTCTCTCCATCCCTCCATCCGTCTCTCTCGCTCTCTCTCTTTCTCCCTTTCTCTCTCCCTCTCTCTCTCTCTTTCCATCCCTCTCTCTCTGTCTCTCTCTCTCTCTCTCCCTCCATCCCTCTATACCTCTCTCTCTTTTTCTCTCTTTCTCTCCTTCCTTCTCTCTCTCTCTCTCTCTCTCTCTCTCTCTCTCTCTCTCTTTCTCTCCTTCCTTCTCTCTCTTTCTCTCTATCTCCATCCTTCTCTCTCTCTCTCCATCCCTCTCTCTCTGTCTCTCTCTCTCTCTCTCTCCCTCCATCCCTCTATGTCTCTCTCTCTTTCTCTCTCTCTCTTTCTCTCCATCCTTCTCTCTCTCTCTCTCTCTCTCTCTCTCCATTCTTCTCTCTCTCTCTCCATGCCTCTCTCTCTCTCTCTCCATCCTTCTCTCTCTCTCTCCATCTCTCTCTCTCCATCCTTCTCTCTCTCTCCATCTCTCTCTCCATCCTTCTCTCTCTCTCTCTCCATCCTTCTCTCTCTCTCTCTCTCCATCCTTCTCTCTCTCTCTCCATCTCTCTCTCTCCATCCCTCTATACGTCTCTCTCTCTTTCTCTCCATCCCTCTCTCTCCATCCTTCTCTCTCTCTCTCCATCCCTCTCTCTTTCTCTCCATCCCTCTCTCTCTCCATCCCTCTCTCTCTCTCTCTCCATCCTTCCCTCTCTCTCTCTCCATCCTTCTCTCTCTCTCTCTCTCTCTCTCTCTCCATTCTTCTCTCTCTCTCTCCATGCCTCTCTCTCTCTCTCCATCCTTCTCTCTCTCTCTCCATCCTTCTCTCTCTCTCTCTCTCTCTCTCCATTCTTCTCTCTCTCTCTCCATGCCTCTCTCTCTCTCCATCCTTCTCTCTCTCTCTCCATCCCTCTCTCCCCCAGGCGGAGCTGGAGTTGCGTGTTGCCCAGACGGAGTTCGACCGCCAGGCTGAGGTGACCCGGCTGCTGCTGGAGGGGATCAGCAGCACACATGTGAGTCAGAGGCGCCGGTCGGGTCGGGTCGGGTCGGGTCTGATGAGCCACAGTGTGTCACTGGATCAGGTTCTGTTGGACCCGGAAAGACAACAGCTGCTGTTGTTTACTTTCTGTTTCTATTATTTTAAATTTAAACTTTGATATATTTATTTTATTTTATTTGATATTTATTTATTTATTCCATCATCTGAAGCGACTGAAGAAACTTTCATGTTTTCAGTTTTGTTCCATTTTAAAGGAGTCAAACTGGAGGCCCGTGGGCCGGATTCGGCCCGCCGTGGGCCGGATCCGGCCCCGTTCATGTGGCCGTCAGTGAGCCACATGGATCCAACTGTAACTTACCAGAGTTCTGCTTATTATTGATCAGTTTTATTTCTTTAGGTCTGAATCTGATCAGGTGTAGAAACTGAAAGTTTAAAACGTTTTAATTTTAAAATGTGAAACTTTGACTGTTTTTGACCTTTGAGGTCATTCAGGGTCTGGATGTGACCCGAATGAAAATCAGTTTGATTCTCCGGATTTAAGGAACCAGACCAACCTGACTCTGGATGACCTTTGACCTGCTCTGCTTGGATGGATTACTTTAATTCATATTGGACAGTTTTTCAACAAGAACAACCTGATTCAAATTAAAGTCTGGACTTTGACTAGGCCACTGCAGAGGGTTTGTTTTCTACACTAACTCCTCTTCCTCTTCCTCTTCCTCCTCCAGCTGAACCACCTCAGGTGTCTGCAGGACTTTGCAGAGGCTCAGGCCACGTACTTCGCTCAGTGTCATCACTACATGCAGGACCTGCAGAGGGAGCTGAACAGGTGAGGAGCTGAACAGGTGAGGAGCTGCAGCGCCACCATCTGTCAGGTTGTAAGTTAATTTAACACATTCAGAGCCGAAACTGAAATTAATTAATGAATAATGAGATGAAAATATGACTGAAAAATGAGCAAATGGCTCCAGATGCCTGGGTCCAGTCAGTTCTTCTGGGTCCAGTCAGTTCTTCTGGGTCCAGTCAGTTTTCTGGGTACAGTCAGTTCCTCTGGGTCCAGTCAGTTCCTCTGGGTCCAGTCAGTTCTTCTGGGTCCAGTCAGTTCCTCTGGGTCCAGTCAGTTCTTCTGGGTCCAGTCAGTTCTTCTGGGTCCAGTCAGTTCCTCTGGGTCCAGTCAGTTCCTCTGGATCCAGTCAGTTCCTCTGGGTCCAGTCAGTTCTTCTGGGTCCAGTCAGTTCTTCTGGGTCCAGTCAGTTCCTCTGGATCCAGTCAGTTCCTCTGGGTCCAGTCAGTTCCTCTGGATCCAGTCAGTTCCTCTGGGTCCAGTCAGTTCTTCTGGGTACAGTCAGTTCCTCTGGGTCCAGTCAGTTCTTCTGGGTCCAGTCAGTTCCTCTGGGTCCAGTCAGTTCCTCTGGGTCCAGTCAGTTCCTCTGGATCCAGTCAGTTCCTCTGGGTCCAGTCAGTTCTTCTGGGTACAGTCAGTTCCTCTGGGTCCAGTCAGTTCTTCTGGGTCCAGTCAGTTCCTCTGGGTCCAGTCAGTTCTCTGGGTCCAGTCAGTTCCTCTGGATCCAGTCAGTTCTTCTGGGTCCAGTCAGTTCTTCTGGGTCCAGTCAGTTCCTCTGGGTCCAGTCAGTTCCTCTGGATCCAGTCAGTTCTTCTGGGTCCAGTCAGTTCTTTGGGTCCAGTCAGTTCTTCTGGGTCCAGTCAGTTCCTCTGGATCCAGTCAGTTCTTCTGGGTCCAGTCAGTTCTTCTGGGTCCAGTCAGTTCTTCTGGGTCGGGGAGGTGATCCATCAGAACCAGATCGGTTTCTCTGCTGGCTCCATGGTTCTGAATCTGCCGGTTCTGTGGGTCAGATTATCGGGTCGGTTGAATATTTATTGTGAATATTTGCTTGTTTTGCTGCAGATGTGCGAACTCAGCCGTCGGCCCCCCGCCGCCCTCCGGCGCCGGGCCCGACCCGGTTCCGACCGCCTTCCCGTCCGGCCGCCTGTCTCCCGGCGCCTCGGGCTCCAGGAAGGCCAAGGTTCTGTACGACTACGACGCTCACGACGCCAGCGAACTGTCGCTGCTGGCCGACGAGGTCAGTCTGACCCGAGCGCCCTGATCGCGACCAGAACCGCAAAGTAACTAGATATCTAGAGGTCAGCTGGTTATCCTGTTCTGGGATCGATTGGTAATGCCTCCACCCGCCACTAGGGGGAGTTTTCATCTAGAAAACGCTCAGCTCTCTCTCTCTGTTTCGCTGCTGCTGTTTTCTTTCTGTTTCAGTAAAATGATACAAATAATAACAGTGAGTTGGACCAGTAACTTTAATCTGGATTATTCCTAACAGAATCTAGATTATAATGACATCATTAATCATTTCCTGGTCAGTCTTTTAAATTAAATATTTAATAGATTTTTTCATTTCTTTCTCCCAGCTTGTGTTGTGATGCTGAAGCTTCAGAAAGAGCAGAAGCTTCTTAAAGAGACAGAAGCCCAATTTCAAGTTCAGACTGCAAACTCAAAGTTCTTTGACGTAGCGCTTGATACATTTATAGAGCGACGAAACTCTTAAAGGGCCAGTGTTTGATTTCTGCCTGGTCATTCTGTCAGTTAGCTCCTTTTGGAAACTTGTCTTCAGGTTGTAGATGTTTTTTTTTTTTTGTCTTGACCCGTTTTCCTGTGTTTCTGTCCAGGTCATCACTGTCTACACGGTACCAGGAATGGATCCTGATTGGCTGGTTGGAGAGCGGGGCAACCAGAAAGGCAAAGTACCTGTGACCTACCTGGAGCTTCTAAGCTAATGGACCGTTAGCATTCTATCTGGTGAAACATCTGAACCCTCTGGTAGACTCAGTTCAGTTTCAGTTCAGTTTAGATTCAACTGAGATTCAAATTTGGTTCAAATTCAGTTAATTTCAGTTTCAGTTCAGATTCCGTTTAGAGATTTTTATCTGACAGCTTTCCTTGGAGAAAAACCAGAAACATTTTAGCGATGCTCTCAGACGGAACCAGGAAGTTTCCTGACCTGGTTCATCAAGTCACTCCTATGTGTATTTGGGCCCCATATGGTTTCTTCTCAGGTCCGATGGGTTCGAAGTGGAGCTGGGCTCAAATGGCTTCCTGTTTGGGGCCCAGTTGAGTCATTAACAGTTTTCAAGGAGACGTTAAGGTCCCAGTTTACCCATCAGGCCCACAGAGTCCACCGTATGGGGCCCATGTCTCAGTCATTTTCTACGTAACTGTTAGCTTGTGGCATTATGATGCATTTTGATTTTATCTCTGAACTTTGAGCTCCAATCTGGGAAAACTCACCAGCTCCAGCCAGTAAGCTAATTGTTTTGGTGCTAACGGCTAGTAGCAAAGCAGGATGAAATATTTCCATCCATTTTATTCATTCTGACACTGAAGGAGTCATTTAGCTCAAACCAGCAGAGCTGCTAGCAAACTGGATTTCAGCTACATCAATGAGCAGCAGCCATCTTGGATTGTGAACATACGGCTGTTTAAGGAATTTTGAATTTCCCAGTTTTAATTCCAACTTTGTGTTTTTCCTCCGTAAGAAGCTTCATTTCCTTCACAATGTAAAGTTTCAGAAAACATTTCTGACATCTGAGTTTTAAAAAATCACCTGAAAAGTACCAAGAAGTTTGGAAAGTTTTAGTCTCAAAATTCAAAATGGCTGCCTTGAGTCCAAACAGTCTGCAGGTTGGAAAATATTTGTTTAACTTTCTGATTGGCTGAATCTCACTGATTTACTCAAAATCAACATGTTTACGCAATCCATCAGTGTCTGGATGATCACCTGCTGAGAAATTAATTGCTATTAGCTTCTATTAGCAGTTAGCATTGTAACACAAAACTAGCAAGTCTTAATGGTTTTCTGAATTGTAATGATTGAGTCTAATTTGGTGAAGGTTTGAGCTTCTTAGCAGCTGGTGATTGGTTCAGAAGACAGAAACATGAAGAATCACAAGCTAAGCCAGGGAGCTAATGCTAAAGACACTAGCATTGTGCTTATTTATATTTCTGTTTTGCACCTTATTTTCTCTGAATAACTTAATTATTGTAGCATATCTGTGTTGTTTGCACAACGTGTCAACAGAGACCAAGCTAGCTGCTAGCAGCTTTAGCAGTAGGAGCTAGCTTCGTTTGTTTTCTTCTGTTTCAGTTACAAAAAAAACATGAAAAACATTTAAAAAACATACTTTACATAACTTAGTGGTTTGTTGATCACAAACTGTTGCTGTTCATTTAGCTGGTGATGAATTATTTCCATCATGGCGACTCAGAGGAACGATCTGTTAGCCGCTTAGCTAGGAGCCTAACGGCGCCGCAGCTCCTTCTCTCCAAACAAAACTAATCTGGATAAAATATTTCTATTTTCCTTTTCAGCTTTGATTATTTTATACCAAAAATTCAAATATTTTCTACCAGTTTCTACAATCATAAAAAGTTTCTTCAGTTTTGGTCCTTAATAATTACTCAATAATTTGTCTTATTTAAAGCCAGATTATTTATGTTTTTGACATTATTACACTTTGACAAAACTAATGAAAATCTCTGATTTAATTTCTTTAAGGACATAAAATTTTTAAAAAAGGGAAAATCAAAATTGTGTCTGTTTAGAGTCACAAATCAGAACTAAGAAATGACTTTAGAGGAAAACACCGTGATTTGACTAGGACCTGTTATCTGTCGGATTTTATTATTCAGAGTTCAGAACTAAATCTAATATTTAATACAACGATTTCACTCGTACTAGTAAATTGAATGCACAGTTTAATGAAGCTTATTTCTGATTTGAACATTTATAATTCATGAAAATCCCCCCAGTAAATAATTTAAACATGAGTACAAAACACAGAATCAGGGAAATAAAAGCAGAAAAACACTTTTAAAACTAATAAAGTTCTATGTAGAAGATTTCTGTTCCTCAGCAGCTGTTTGCTGTGAGCTGGCAGGAAGTGATGTCATGGATCTGACTCAGGATCAGATTTATTTAGAGCGGCGGCGTCAGATTCACCTTCCTGTAAGCTGCGATTCATGACGCTGTGATTTTACTGTTTATGAGGGAACGGCAGCAGGATGCATCAGTCAGTTCTTACTGTTTAGATTAATTATTGGTGTGATGCTAAGGAACATATCAGAATTATGCAGCTGTATTCATAGTAATAAAATGCAACAACTTCACTGTAAAAACTAACGAACGTTCAGCAGTTTTTTATTTGAAGCTGAAATGTGAGGCAGAGAAACAGGAATTGGCTCCTTTTCATTTTCATCGGTGGAACATTTTTATTTGGTGCTGCGGTTTCTGGGTCAGATTCAGTTTAACCCTTTAAGAAGCTTCTGCTCTCTCTGAAGCTCCGCCTTCAGGAAGTCAACCCAACACCGCTACTCTATTAACCCTTTAATGTTTTTACCAGCGCTGATCTGAGATCCTTCTGTTTGCTAACTGCTGCTGGCTAGTCTGAAGGAGCTGAGTAGGGGAGGAGCTGTGCCTCGGAGGCGGGGCTACGGCCGACCGGGCGTTTTAAACAGCTGAATGGTTGCTGTGGAAATGAAAGGGTTTCTGAAACAAACGAATCAAAGCGACGCTCCAGGTTACAACATTATAACATGATGTGAAAATAAAACGGTGGATTTGATGCGACACCGGCCCTTTAAATGTTCAGACAGCGATGTCACATGAACAAAGGCTGAATGAGCACATCTTCAGCTTATTGCTATAAATTGGTGCGGTGATGAAATCCTGTCATCATGTTTCCTCACCGCATTCAGTCTTCCTAAAGCAGGTCAAAGGTCACGGCGGCTGACTGCCTTCTGTTGAGCTTCCTGCTGAAATCCCGACTCGCATCCCAGGAAATTCATCTGACCAGATAAACTTCATTAAAACCAGTGAATAAATGAAAATGAACTCGATAATTTCCACTCTGATGATTAAAACTTTCTAAGGGAAGTTCTGACCCACATGGATCCGACCAGAACCAGAACCATCAGAACTGATCTCTGGCTTAGAAAGCAACAGGTTGATCCGTTCCTGGTTTTCACCACGACTTCAGATTTAAAACTTGGAAATGTTTTGGTGTTTATTTCAGAATTAAAGATGAAAAGGTTTTTTAGTTTTAAAGGAGTTTTAAATCTGCTCCTAAAGCTGCAGAAAGAGAGAAACTGAACCAAACCCAGAAACCTCAGCAACCGACATTCAGTCCCCCGAACCGCAGAGCCACAGAAACTCGCTTTGTGGCAGTGACTGTTTCCATGGCGTCACATGATGAAACGGTTTCTGGATTTAATCTCTGAGATTCTCTGATTTAAGAAACTGAGCTCTGAGGGGAACGTCGACGTGTTTTCAGCATGATCAGAGCGCGGGCTTTGACTGGACCATGCGCCGTGTGTGTGTGTAAATAAAGTGTTGTTTATTTGCTTCGGTGTTTTAACTCTTTGGTTAAATGTGATTTTTTTTGGCGTCTCATTTCTCCTGGATTGATGTTCAATAAACAGCATGTGTGTCACTGATGCCGTGTTGTTGGTGTGGTCATTGAACGCATCGCAGCAGGATGTCCAAGCTGCGGTCTGGGGGCCATTTGTGGCCCACAGTGATTTTTATTTTTATCAAAACAGAATAAATTAAATCTTAAACTAGATCTGAAACTTATTTAATCTTGCAGGAAAACATTTTAACCGATGAATAAAATATTTTCTCATAAAATTATTTTAATTTTATTGAAAATAAAAGCACAAAAATCAACTTTTACCCCCAATTTATTGAAGCTGCAACAAAAAAACTGAAAAACCAGGAAACTGTGAAGCTAATAATAAAATGTCTTGCCAGGGATTTTTAAAAGCTTTTCCTCCAACCAATGATTTTTGTTTTTTGAAGAGAATTAGCATTTCTAGTTTAATACTGAGCAAATACAAAATATTCATTAAGTTTATGTTTAGAAATAATTGTTTGTTTGTCCAACAACATTCTGAACATTCAAAAGTTTTGTTTCACAAACAATTTGAGTTAAACAGAAAACTCAGAAAAAACAAAACTTACTGAAGTTGGTGATGAGAAACAAACCAAGCAAACCAGGCGACCCGCAGGTCAGGCGACCCGGAGGTCAGGCGACCCAGAGGTCAGGCGACCCGCAGGTCAGGCGACCTCCAGGTCCAGTTCAACCAGTTGCTGTTACTCTGGTGCCATTATACCAAACATTTAGTTTTGACCTTTTTCTAAATTCAGAAACGTCACTTTGACTCGTTTCATTCTGAGGAAACCAAACTGGAATCCGTCCACAAACTGATGCTAATCATTAGCTTAACTGGGAAACACGTGTGAAACCCGACTGAGACAACAGGGAACCAGAGGAGAACCAAAACCAAATCAGAACAGAACCAGAGGAAAGGATCTAACAGGTAAAAGGAGAAGAACCAGTGAGGAGGAGAGAGAGACTGGACGAATACTGGGAGCAACTGGGAGCCATGGGGCCAGCTGATTGGCTACCGGCTCACAGAGAGAGAAAATGGCACAGTGGGCGAGCGAGAACATGCAACAGGACAACTAATAACTAGAATAACTCAACCTCAGAAACTAAACCATAAAAAACACAAGAAGTAAAAATAATAAACTGGAATCAGTGAAATAAAGTAAAATAATAATAAAATAGATCATGCTGGCAGAGGCAGCATCATGCTGTGGGCCTGAGGCAGAAATCCTCAGAATGAAGGATTTGTAATGTTTGTTTCTTGGACTGGACTGCAGGCCTTTCAGGTCAGTTTGCATAAAATTACAGATTTATAGCAAAAAACATGAAATAAAATCCAAACTCTTAATTTAAAAGTTCAAACCAAACATCATCATGGATGTTTCTGTAAAGCAGAAAGACGTCAATAAATAACAAACGATGCATATTGAGACGCAGCTGATCAGAAACTAAACCATCATTTGGAAACTGGGAGGGAAAGTAAGTCAGGAAGTAAAGACACCCTGCTGTGACCCAGCAGGGTGTCTTTACTTCCTGGATCCTCATCATGATTTCACATCATTCATGATGCAGTTTGGAAATTCATCAGTTTGTAAAATTAGTTCCAATATGTAAATGAGATGAATAAGGGTTAAGGTTAGGGTTAAGGTTGGGGTTAGGGTTAACCCCTTTTCTTTTCGTATTTAAGCGTTGAGTCGGTTTGTCAGTGACTGTTGGACACATAAATACTTTTGAACATCTGCAGCTTTCAGAAAATCTAATTTAAGACGTTTTTAATTCCAGCAGAAATGAAACTTCACACAGAACCGAACCAAAACCAACGTCCAAAACAAGCTAGCTCGCTAGTTAGCATGTTAGCAGCTAGCTACAGGCCAAGTTTAACTCCTGTGATTGGTTTTGAAGGCACATTTTTTATAATGACTTTAAGACGTTTTAAGACTTTAATTACTGGGATCAATCAAGGATCAGGTCAAACCTCCCTAATCTAATCCAGATCAGAACTTTGCTTCTTTCCTGAGCAGCAAACAAAAATGGAGGACGCCGCTGGTCTAGTCCAATCACTGACTGAGAAGTTCTGCAGCCACAGAGTGAGCCCACATCCTGATGCCTCCACCGCCGTGCCAGAGGACATCATCATGACATGCGGGCTGTGCTGACCTCAGTTCGGCGGCCATCTTGTTTCTAGAGAGAAGAGGCTTTCTCCTTCAACCCTGGCAAGCAGCCGTGATCTTTAACCTTTGACCTGATGGAGAACAATGGTTTACTTTCTGACCTTCTATAACAAGTTTGTTTTCTTTTCATTAGGAAACCAGAAACGTTTCGCCTGGCGCCGGTCTGCTGGATGGAGCGCCGTGGTTCTGGTTCTGTGAGCTGAAGGAGATGGAGCGTCTAGTCGGTGTGGTTCCGGTTCCGGTCCGGTCTAGGCGGTGTGGTCCTGGTTCCGGTCCGGTCTAGTCGGTGTGGTCCTGGTTCCGGTCCGGTCCAGTCGTTGTGGTTCCGGTCCGGTCTAGGCGGTGTGGTTCCGGTCCGGTCTAGGCGGTGTGGTCCTGGTTCCGGTCCGGTCCAGTCGTTGTGGTTCCGGTCCGGTCCAGTCGGTGTGGTTCCGGTCCGGTCTAGGCGGTGTGGTCCTGGTTCCGGTCCGGTGTAGGCGGTGTGGTTCCGGTCCGGTCTAGGCGGTGTGGTCCTGGTTCCGGTCCGGTCCAGTCGTTGTGGTTCCGGTCCGGTCTAGGCGGTGTGGTCCTGGTTCCGGTCCGGTGTAGGCGGTGTGGTTCCGGTCCGGTCTAGGCGGTGTGGTCCTGGTTCCGGTCCGGTCTATGCGTTGTGGTCCTGGTTCCGGTCCGGTGTAGGCGGTGTGGTTCCGGTCCGGTGTAGGCGGTGTGGTTCCGGTCCGGTCTAGGCGGTGTGGTCCTGGACCCAGCGCCGCAGGCGGCGGCTGTACTCCTGCGGGCTGACGGTGGAGAAGGAGCGGCCATGATGCCTCAGGCTCTTCCAGAGATGCTCCAGCCGTTTCTTCAGGCTGTAAACGGTGAAAACGTCGATGATGCCGATGAAGTATCGCTGCTCGGGTCCGTCGATGACGTGCAGCGGGTTCTTCAGGTTCGGCAGCAGGCGCCGGTTCTGGGCCCTGAAGTCCGGAATGTCGGGCGAGTCGGCGCCGGACCCGGCGCCGGACCCGGCGGGGCGCGGACTCGTCCGAGACGAATCGTCTCGGTCCTGGGACGACGTCAAGCCCGAGTCCGGTTCCGGTCCGGCGTCGTCATTCAGAACCGCTCCAGGAACTCCGCCTTGGATCGGGCTGGACCGGGGTTCACGGACCTGGAACGGTACCAGACAGGAAGTGAGCCGGACTGTATGGGATTCTGGACAGAACCGAGCCTAAGATCAGAACCGGGTCGATGCTTATTCCATTTAAAGTTCTGAGGAAAGCGTCCAGGTCCGTTTCAGTCCCACAGGCTCAGCATCACCGAACTGGGCTGGAGCCTTACCAATTAGCCGTTGCCATGGAGACGGAGGCTAAAGCAGCCTCTGCTCTGCTTCCTAATCTAATCGGTTCTGATCAGATAATCAGATTTATAGAAATTATGGAGGAGCTGATTGATGAACCAACTGGTTGCCATGGTGATTCTCATTTTTCCCAGCAAGAGATGAGATCAAAAAAAACCGGCATCTGCTCAGGCTAGCAAGCTAAAGCTTTAGCTACATGCAGATTCACTTGCTGAGAAGCAGAAGTGGACTATCAAAATAAAAGCTGTTTCAATAGATCCATTAGTAGGAACATCTGTATTGATATTTACCAATGCAGATGTTTTGGTAAACAAAGGCAAGAATTAGCTAATTATGGTACTAAGCTATACTTAGCTAAACACTATAAACTTTGCAGTTTGTAATATTTATCTTACTATTTAGCAAGATAAACTACCTAGCATGATAGCTGGGTCGTTAGCCAACATGCTAACTACCTAGCCTGATAGCTGGGTAATTAGCCAACATGCTAACTACCTAGCCTGATAGCTGGGTAGTTAGCCAACATGCTAACTACCTAGCCTGATAGCTGGGTAGTTAGCCAACATGCTAACTACCTAGCATGTCAGCCAGATAAATGTTTAGGTAATTATTTAGTGGAGCCAGCGGAGCAGACGGACTTCTTGGTTCTGACGATGAGCGAGGCGAAGGACAGGTTCTGGTTCCGCTCGTCGTGGTGCAGCGGCTGGTGGGCCAGCAGGAGGCTGTAGTCCAGAACGTTGAGCCGCTCCAGGAAGCCGGTGTCGATCTCCACCTGCTGGACGAGCCAGGAGCGCTGCCGATCTGCACACAACACATCGAAACTCAACAAAACCAACAAAACCAAACCCAGACACACAAACACAACAAAAACTAAACACAGAGACCCGGATGGGTGTCAGATCAGAACCAGGCGGTTTGGGTTTCATCCTTTGGTCTCAGAAAAACTTTAGTTTCATTTTCATGGTTTAATGTTTCTACATTTTTACCATTAAAATCTGAGCTTTGGTTTCTGACACAACCCAGAGATATTATGGATGGATCAGATCAACGCTGATTAATAGGTTAGAATGGCCTAGTCAAAGTCCAGACCTGAATCCAGCAGGTTTTTCAGATGTTTTCAGACTGAACTGGTTCAGTTCTGGAGGACAGAAGTAGTTCTCTGTGTGACCAGTAGAGGGTGCGCTGCACCTTCCTCCTCTCCTCTTCCTCACCCAGCGTGATGACCTGGCCTTCAAAGTTCAGGTCCTTCAGAACCACAATGATTCGGCTGCCCTCCGGCGCCGGGTCCGTCCACCGGCTCACCTCGCAGCCTTTGATGTCATACCTGCAGAACACAGGCAGCGTCACTGGACCCGACCGGAACCAGAACCAGGACCGACCCGGTACCAGGACCGACCCGGTACCAGGACCGACCCGGTACCAGGACTGATCAGAACCGACCCGACCTCGGCGGCCCAGACTCACCGGGCGTTGATGCGTTCGTCCGGATAAAAGACGCTCTGCATCACGATGAAATATTTCTGCCAAGAAGGAAACATGAGACGATCCAGCAGGAGGCGCCAAACATTCAGATCCACAAAACAGCAGAAGAAGAAATTCAGACGTTTTAGCTAACATGTTAGAGCAGCGCCTACTTCCTGTTGTCAGGCAGTTTCTACAGGAAATGACTTAAAAACACAAAATCTCACCAAAATATTTATTTAGTTTAGTTTCTAAAAACTCAGAAATTAATTTACAGGTAATTTTTCAACAAGATACAGAAGATTAAACTCTGGAATATTAAAGTTAGCATTAGCAGATTTATTCTCTCATAACATAAAAATCACATTTGTTTTCTGAATTTATTTGTTTTTATCATGCTACATTTTGGGGGAGAAATGTTTAAAGATCCCTCAGTTCCTGATCCAGACGTTCAGAACCAGAGAACCGGGTCAAAGCGGATCTTTACCTTCTGACCGGGCGGGATCCGGATCCGGTGAACTCCTGAAAGGAAAACGAGAATCATCAGAGTTCACAGGATCATGATTACACGACCTCCAGCTGATGATGTTTGGGGTTAAAGGTCAGGCTAAGGGTCAGGCTAGGGGTCAGGTCATGTGTTGTACCTAAGAACTTGACCAGCAGTGAATGTGGGAACTTCCTCAGATGCTCTACGTAGATCTTCAGGTTGGACAGAAGGAATTTAATCTCCCGTTTGTTTTGGGTCTTCAAGAAAAAACGTTTATCATTTCTGAAGGTTCAAAAACACAAAATGCATCAATCAACACGCGTTGGTAAACATCCTACAGTTAGCATGCCAGCATAACATTAGACATGGTAGCATGGGCTAATGTTAGCAACTGTCCTAAAAAGCTATTTTGTTGGCATTAGCTCCTAAACTGATAGCAACAAACATTTGAAAAAAAGTCAAATACTTAAGAATGACTATTGTTAGCAGCTATGCTAATCAAATTATTTTGTTAGCATTAGCTAATAACTTTATAATGGCTGAAATCCTTGCTAAAATGCTAACATGCAACTTTCTATAATATTCTGATTTATGTATTTCGGTCTATGCCTTGTAACCCATCAGTTTTTGCTTCCTGTTTGTTTTTCTGCTGAATGAGGACCAGACTCACGTCAGGAAGAAGTCGGCTTTGCTCTTGGAGTTGCTGATGAACTGCAGGTAGCAGCTTTCTGAGCACAGAGACTGCAGATACTCGTCCTCTGTGATTCCTAGCGACGCGCGCAGAGCGGCGAACACCGGGCCGCCGAACGTCTCCAGCGAGAAGTCCTGGACAAACACAGTAAACTGTCTGGGACGCCTGCAGAGACACAATCACAGCCTGCCGGCCCGACCTCACCTTGTGCACCTGTGTGACCTTGGATCTGAAGTCGTCGTCTGAAAGGTCGTTCTGGAAACAGAAACACAGTAAGACAGAAAGATTCATGATCTGCTTCATATTTCACTTTCTGTTTCTGTAGGAAAGTGGAAATCCAGGAATTCATGAGCCAAAGCAACAGAAGGTTTTCAGTCAGAGGGATTTCCAGAAGTGATGTAACACAGACCTCTACAGGAGGTTCTTCAAACTCCATCCATCTCTGCACCGACTCGTTTAATTCGGTTTATCTGTTTTAAATATGAGATTTCTGTGGATATTTGTGTATTTCTCAGTGACTGATGGCGCTCAGCGCACTGAGGTCGCCGCTGCAATCCGTGATGTCACAGGCGGCGCCGCTGACCGAGTCGTAATGCTCCCTGCTGAGTCAGCGCTCTGGGCATCAGAGGGATTAGGTCCGAGTTGAACCGGGTCGGGAATTCTGTTTGTTCTGTAGCAACAGAAACTCAGTGAGCTCCAACCTGGATCACATTTTACTTCCTGTGAGGATTTTTACACAAACAGAATCATTTATTTATTCTTCTACATCCAGAATGAAGCTCAGAGGGACTCACTGCTTCACCACAACGCATCATTCAGCAGATCGCTAGCATGCTAACGAATCAACCTGCGGCTAATTCACAAAGCTAACAGAAATATTGACATGATGCCAAACTGACTTTATTCATTCAAGTTTAAATATTTTAACCTTTAACCCTACATCACTCTAATAAACAGTAGTTCTGCTGTTGCAGAACTACTGTGTCCAAAATGGTTTTGGACACATGCTATCGCTAAAGCGCTAAACTCAGCCATGTTGATTCCCAGGAGGTTTTCATAAGGAGAGGTTCTCAAAATAATTCATATATGTTCAGGGGAAGTTAAAGCAATAAATGTTTTCAACATTAGCAAAAATTCTAACACGCTAAGGTAAAAACTAGCTCTGCTATTAGCAGATTAGCAGATGTCTTGCCGTCCAGTGGCTTCAACTGAACCAACACAAAGTTTTAGCAACAACTCAGCAGCAGCAACATTTGAAAACAGAATTATAAAAACTGAATATAATTATTCACTGACTGGATTCTGGTTTTATAATATTTTAAACAAACGGTCGTTAAATGTTTTTGTAGCTGTTACTCTAAATTAGCATCAGGAATTTCCTGATAATCTTCAGGTTTCAGTTTCAGGAATAATTGCTGTTTGTTTAGTTGCTTGAAACCAGGAGACGGCAGCGTTGACACATTGAGCAACTTTAATTGGATGTTTAGGATGTTTGTTGCTGAATCCCAGGTTGCTGAAGCAGTTTGTTTCCTGCGGTCGCGTCGCTAAGCTCTGACCTGCTTCCACTGCTGCCAAAGGGAACTACGGCAGCAGCAAGGGGTCATTCATCAACTGTGGAAGTTTCTGCTGCGGGTTTTCCTCTGATCTGGACACACAGATGATTTTACTGCCGACACGTTCAGAAATCCAATAATCAATCCCTGGAAAGCTGTTAGCGCCGCAGCGCCGCGACCTTCAGCGCGGAGCAGCGACCTTCAGCGTTTTATTATTAGTGACGTAAAACAAAAAGATTCAGCTCTGAAGTGAATGAATTAACATCAGAGACGTTTTGTACAGATTTAAAAGCTTCGCATCAATTTACTGACAGGACAGCGAGAGGAGCAGAGGTCAGAGGTCAAATCACCTCATCGATTACAAACTGCAGATGAAGCAGGAATCATTTTAGAGACGAACCTTCAGCAAAACCACAAAGTATTTACCTTCAACTGATCCAGAGTCAGATATGAGGAACTGATCTGATCTGAACTGAACTGAACTGATCTGAACTGAACTGATCTGATCTGAACTTAAATGAACTGATCTGAACTGAACTGATCTGATCTGAACTGAACTGAACTGAACTGATCTGATCTGAACTGAACTGAACTGAACTGAACTGAACTGATCTGAACTGAACTGAACTGATCTGAACTGATCTGAACTGATCTGATCTGGTCTGAACTGAACTGAACTGAACTGAACTGAACTGAACTGATCTGAACTGAACTGAACTGATCTGGTCTGAACTGAACTGAACTGAACTGAACTGAACTGATCTGAACTGAACTGAACTGATCTGATCTGAACTGAACTGAACTGAACTGAACTGAACTGAACTGAACTGAACTGAACTGAACTGATCTGATCTGAACTGAACTGAACTGATCTGATCTGATCTGAACTGAACTGAACTGATCTGATCTGATCTGATCTGATCTTATCTGGTCTGAACTGAACTGATCTGAACTGATCTGAACTGAACTGATCTGAACTGATCTGAACTGATCTGATCTGATCTGATCTTATCTGGTCTGAACTGAACTGATCTGAACTGATCTGAACTGAACTGAACTGAACTGATCTGAACTGATCTGAACTGAACTGAACTGAACTGATCTGATCTGGTCTGAACTGAACTGAACTGAACTGAACTGAACTGAACTGAACTGATCTGAACTGAACTGAACTGAACTGATCTGATCTGATCTGAACTGAACTGAACTGAACTGATCTGATCTGATCTGAACTGAACTGATCTGATCTGATCTGATCTTATCTGGTCTGAACTGAACTGATCTGAACTGATCTGAACTGAACTGAACTGAACTGATCTGAACTGATCTGAACTGATCTGAACTGAACTGAACTGAACTGATCTGAACTGATCTGAACTGAACTGAACTGAACTGATCTGATCTGGTCTGAACTGAACTGAACTGAACTGAACTGAACTGAACTGATCTGAACTGAACTGAACTGAACTGATCTGATCTGATCTGAACTGAACTGAACTGATCTGATCTGATCTGAACTGAACTGATCTGATCTGATCTGATCTTATCTGGTCTGAACTGAACTGATCTGAACTGATCTGAACTGAACTGAACTGAACTGATCTGAACTGATCTGAACTGAACTGATCTGATCTGATCTGATCTTATCTGGTCTGAACTGAACTGATCTGAACTGATCTGAACTGAACTGAACTGAACTGATCTGAACTGATCTGAACTGAACTGAACTGAACTGATCTGAACTGATCTGAAACTGATCTGAACTGAACTGAACTGAACTGATCTGAACTGATCTGAACTGAACTGAACTGAACTGAACTGATCTGATCTGGTCTGAACTGAACTGAACTGAACTGAACTGAACTGAACTGATCTGAACTGAACTGAACTGAACTGATCTGATCTGATCTGAACTGAACTGAACTGATCTGATCTGATCTGAACTGAACTGATCTGATCTGATCTGATCTTATCTGGTCTGAACTGAACTGATCTGAACTGATCTGAACTGAACTGAACTGAACTGATCTGAACTGAACTGAACTGATCTGATCTGATCTGAACTGAACTGAACTGATCTGATCTGATCTGAACTGAACTGATCTGATCTGATCTGATCTTATCTGGTCTGAACTGATCTGATCTGATCTGATCTTATCTGGTCTGAACTGAACTGATCTGAACTGATCTGAACTGAACTGAACTGAACTGATCTGAACTGATCTGAACTGATCTGAACTGAACTGAACTGATCTGAACTGATCTGAACTGAACTGAACTGATCTGATCTGATCTGATCTGAACTGAACTGATCTGATCTGATCTGATCTGAACTGAACTGATCTGATCTGATCTGATCTTATCTGGTCTGAACTGAACTGATCTGAACTGATCTGAACTGAACTGAACTGAACTGATCTGAACTGATCTGAACTGATCTGAACTGAACTGAACTGATCTGAACTGATCTGAACTGAACTGAACTGATCTGATCTGATCTGATCTGAACTGAACTGAACTGATCTGATCTGATCTGAACTGAACTGAACTGATCTGAACTGAACTGAACTGAACTGAACTGAACTGGTCTGATCTGAACTGATCTGAACTGAACTGAACTGATCTGAACTAATCTGAACTGAACTGATCTGATCTTATCTGGTCTGAACTGAACTGATTTGAGACCAAAACATAAAGGCTGCTGACCTCTGACCTGTGGGCGGGTTTGGGAAGCCAGCAGGCGTTCCTCTGTGGTTTCTGCCATGCAAGCTGCTGCCGCTGCTACTCACCGCTGCCGGTGTGTGTGTGGAGGTGTGTATGGCTGCAGCCAGGCCCTCCTTCATCCTGCAGGTCAGGCCGTAGAAGTCGTGCTGCTGGTCGATCTCAAACAGACCCAGAAGTTTCCACTGCTGCCTCAGGCCGCCCCAGCGCCGCCGCTTCACCGTGCCGGATGGCTGCGGCGGCGGCCGTCCGGGCGTCTCCATCTGGGCAGAGAGCAGAGCAGCAGCGTGAGGCGCTGAAAGCTTTCTGCAGAAAGCAGAGAGGAGGCCGGCAAAACCCAAACACGGCAGTCTGTAACTGGGTTGCCATGGTGACCAGCACAATGGGATGAAAGCTCTGCGGGCCGCGCCGCGCGCCGCCGCGCACCGCCGCGCCTGATGAGCTGAGCGGCTCATTAACACGTTTCAGCAGAGCAGCCAGAGATCAAACCTCTACAACTAACAAGACGACTGGCCCTTTAAGTAACTGCTGATGATGTCACTGCTTTCTCTGAGTCTGATTGGTTCATCCCCAACATTAGAGCTACCTGGAGGAACACAAAGAAGGAATGTCAAAGGTTATCTGCGCTAACGGATACATGCTAGCCTAAACAGGAACAAAATGTCCAGGTGTGGCGAGATAAACAGCAGAAAGGAAGAAAGCAAGACAGGTTTCATCTGTTTTACTTTAGAAATGTAGCTAATATTTGGCTAAAGTTAGCTGAAGTTAGCAAAAGTTAGCTGAAGTTAGCTAAAGTTAGCTGAAGTTACCTAAAGTTAACTTAAGTTAGCTGAAGTTAGCGAAAGTTAGCTAAAGTTAGCTGAAGTTAACTGAAGTTAACTTAAGTTAGCTGAAGTTAGCTAAAGTTAGCTGAAGTTAGCGAAAGTTAGCTGAAGTTAGCTAAAGTTAGCTGAAGTTAGCTAAAGTTAACTTAAGTTAGCTGAAGTTAGCTTAAGTTAGCTGAAGTTAGCTAAAGTTAACTTGAGTTAGCTGAAGTTAACTTGAGTTAGCTAAAGTTAGCTGACGTTAGCGTAGCTGTGGAACTGAACCACTTCATGATGAAAGGATAAATATTTTCTCCATGTTTAGTTTATTTATTTTTCTCTTTTTGTGTCAACACTGAAAGAAAAATTAAACTGCAGGAACAAAAAAGCTGCAATAATGTAAGACGACAAAATTTGTAGTTAACATAAATTACGCTAATTAAGCTAAGCTAAACAATTAGCTTGCTAATCAGGTATTTAACTTAAAGATGGGATATTTAAATGAATGAATAACAGTGAAAATATAAAATATGATCGTTGCTGTTTCACAGAGTAACTTTTCTGTCTCTTTGCTCTGCAAAGATTTTCTCCCATCAGGATTCAGACCTCCGGTCTTCATTTGACTAACAAAGCTCTGGTTCGGCTCGGTTCGGCTCGGTCCGGACCGGTTCGGTCCTGGAGTCAGGAGGTCAGCTCACCTCAGAGTTTGTTTAGCTGGGAGCATCACTTCCGGCCTCTCATCATCAGCCAATCAGAAACATTCAAATGATCTGCACGTTAACGTCAGCATTTATTAAATGATCCATCCATCATCCATCCATCCATCCATCCATCCATCTATCTATCTATCTATCTATCTATCTTAGTATAATATTATTTTGCTCACCGCACAGTGAGTTCTGCTGGTTGTGGTTCCGGTTCGGTCCGGTGCCTCTGGTTCTTGTGCCGCAGCCGGACCGGGCCCGGACTGATCCTGGATCCGGTCACACCCAGAACCTGACACCGACTGGCTCTGCGGGCTGATGGGCTCCTGCTCCACAGCAGCAGCGTCCCTTCAAATTAAAAGCCCGGCCCAGCCCGGCCCAGCCGGGCGGACCAGTCCGGAACCAGCAGCTGGTCCTTCTGCAGGAGTTTCCATCGGTTCCGAACTTTGAACTGGGCTAAAAACGTTCAGGTTTATGAATATGTTATGGAATAATTTAATGAAATCAAAGTTCTGCTGAACTTTTCTTTACTTTCTGCAACTTTGCATTAAAATTCAGGAAGTAAATAATTATTCAGATTCATTAGCAATTTTATGAAATATCAGAGCTCTTTTTTTATTAAGATTTTTCAATGTTTTTTAAACTTTAGTTTCATAATATTTTGTGTGTTTTTACACAATGTTCTTTATTTTCCTTTTTAGTTTCCTTCGTGATTTTATTGATAAAAAATTTTTATAGTGTCAGTTCATAAATTAGTTGACTTTTATTTCGATGATCAATTAATCCAGTTAATCATTTCAGAAACATGAAACTGCATTATTTCCACCTGGAAACAAAGTTTTTAATCGATGGTTTCGGTTTTCTACAGATTTAAAGTTTGGATCTGCTGCCCCCATCTGGACAGAAGCATTAATGCAGCGCAAGCTAAAAACAAATAAAATGTTTATTTCTGATTTTTTTTTCAGAAAAATTTGTATTTTATGTTTGTTGGAATAAGAAAAAAATCTGAGGATCCAGTTCAGAAAATAGATCTGTAAACCTGCAGTTTACAGATCTACGTTTAATTAAAGAACAATTTTAATAATTCAATAATGAATAAATACACCTTTGAGTTTCACCTGTCAGATTCAAATAAGCTTTAAGCAGACGTAAGAAATATTAATACTTTCTCACAGAAACAATTTATTTCCTACATAAATTAAATTTGACTTTGTTTCAATTATTTGTTTGATCTGAAAAATTTAGACACAAATAATTTTAAGGAGCAAAAATTTTATTTTATTTCAATGTAAACAAAAGAGAAACAATCTGTACACAAATTCCACAAATATTTACAGATTTCCTCATTATCAATCAGCTCAACTGTGACGTCATTCCTGCGGCACAGTCTCTGACGTCATCGGGACAGAATGGCCGCTAGGGGGAGCCAGAGTTTGTCAGATTGAGTCCAGAGCAAAAGAAAACGCAGAACTTCCTGAACTCAGTCGGTTTTCTGTGGTTTGCGGTTTTTTCCACAGGATGACGGCAGTGAAGGTTCCTGTCGGACCGAACAGAACATGAGACCCAAAAACCTTCAGAACCAAGAAACAACTAAAAATCTGATTCCTGCATCAGTTTGGGCTTTTATTATGAAACTGAAACATGCAGTTCTGCTTATTAAAAACCAAATGTGAAATTTTATTGACTGATTGTCTCAACATGAGACAGTTTGAACCTGTTAGCTACATAAACACACTGAATGAATTAATATTAAGAGTTAAAGCTGATGGGACAGAACCAGAACCGGTAGAGGAAACATGACCTCTGACCTATGCAGAGCAGCAGCAGCACCGCAGCGACTCCAGGCAGGATGACCGAATATTCCCGAGGAAGGAAATATCTGTGAAGGACGTGGCGGCCGTCGACGAACGGCTGCAGAGAAACACGGAGACTGAATTTATAATAACATCCAGTAATTAGACGTTCAGATTGATAATAGTGGGTTCATTTCTCTCCCAGGATCAGGTCCCGTACCAGAATGATGACCCAGACAGTGTAATACGAGAAGAGCAGCAGGCTGAACAGAACCAGACTCATCCCGACCGCCTGATCCGCTCCTGTAGCCTGGAAATACAGCAAACACATTCCCTTCACTGGGAGTTCACCAGACAGGTTTCTGCTCCGGCTCTAGCCTGGAAAAACCTGGGACACAAGGACAAAACCTGGGAAAACCTGGGACACAAGGACAAAACCTGGGAAAAGCTGGGACACAAGGACAAAACCTGGAAAAACCTGGCCATCTATGACGGCCAGATGGATGAAACCTTTAGACCTGGAAAAACGAGTAATTATTTCATTTTCAACCTTTTGAGGGGAAAATCTGACAGAAACATTCAGGTTGTATGAAATTAGATTTCATTATTTTCTTGGAGTCTGGACAGAATCATAAACACGAACAGGTGCAGCTGCTAAATCAGGGGAGCCCACAGTGGGCCCCTGAGGGCCAGTGGCATCCTGCTTGTTTTAAACATCCTGCATGCAAAATGTTCCTTTTTCGGAACATTGGTTCAGTCCAGTCCGGAATTCCCTTCAAATAATTGAACATTTTAGACAAAAACGAGATTTTTGAGTAAGAAGGTGATGACAAAACGTATTTTCTGAGCAAACAACGTTTCTTCTTGAATTCGGCGCTGAACAGTTTTATAAATCTGGAGTTATTTTTAACAAATAAATAAAAGTTGTCTGAACAGAGGAAGAAGTTACACGAACAAATCATTTAAAAACGATTCGCAGATAATTAACTTGAAATTATCTGCGAATGATCAGTTAAGACTGAAACCAACCTAGTTATTAAAACTATATAATAGTTTGTATTACACTAAAACAGATTCACACTTAATGCGAGGCTGCAGTTAGCTAACCGGCTAACCTCTTAAAAACAACTTTATCTTCATGCTTCACCTCCGGAACTTCCGGTCTGACTTAAACGCAAACATTTCATTTTAAATCTGTCTTTCAGCATAAATGTTTGATGATTACTTTATTTATATTTCTTACCATGTTTACAGACACGTAGAGAGGGATTATTTGTCAATGCTTCCGGATTCTTACTTCTTCTCCTAAACCTACCGGAAAGGCTCAGCTCTCCGTCGCCCCCTAACGGTTCTACGGTGCAATTTCACCGTAATACTTTCAGATTAGATACAAAAGATCTGATCTTCAGTTTAGTTACCAAAAAATAATCTACATCAGACTCAAAGAAAAAACTTCAACCAAAATAAAAAAGAATTTTATTTTTGACATATTCACACTAAAACCTTAGTGCATTTTTAACAACCAATTTGTAAAAATATTGAAAACGATGCATCATTCTCATTACGCTTCACGCAGCGCTTTGTGTTGCTGTCTCTTTACGTTTGTTTGTAATGCTACAAAATGTGGAAAAGGTTGTGAATATTTTAGTAAAGCTCTGAACATAAATAAAAGAAAAATAATTTTTTAAAGTTCAATGTAGATGAAAATATGAAGCACAAAATAAAATGAATCACAACTTTTCCCGAGCGCTAACGCTTTAAGCTAGTTAGCGCTTGGGGTATTTTTGTCCATGTTCATGTACAAAAATAACAGATAAACTCACACAATAACAATTGTTTCACAACAAGGAATGTAAATAGTTAAATCTGTTTGAACATTAATAACAAACACAACCATTTACCCAAAATAACAGTTTACATTTAGATCAGCGTAATAAAACCATGATGTGAATAAATCATTGAGTACATTCCCTTTAACAAACACTTTAATTCATCACAACACTTAAAATATAAATCATAATCTCATTCATCAGTTCCATTTGAATCATTATGAAATATTTAAAACCCTTTTCTCCAAAATAAAAATAAACACTTTGTGTAAAAATAACAGGTAATACATCTGATGGACGTTCGTCTAAAATACAGTTCAGTGGTTTCACTGTAATTAATCCAGTGTTTAAGATCCAGTGAGAACCAGAACCAGAACCAGAACCAGAACCAGCCTGCTGGCTTCAGATGTTTCTGATTCTAAATCTGAGCGTCTGTCTGGGTCAGACGGAGCAGATAAATATCACATATTCAGTTTTTACTGTTTTTATTAAAGCGATGTGAAACATGGCGGAGGGAGTGAACGCGTGACCTGCACGCATCCGTCCACGCATCCAGAACCACAAACCAAACCGTTCAGGTCCGTTTCTCTGTCTATTGTTGGTTCTGGAACAGGCCGGGCTTTGTCCTGGAGCAGCTGTGGGTCTGAGCCCGACAGAACCACAGAAACATCTGCATGCATAAAAACCGAGCTGATTCTGACGGGAGTGAAAAACGTTTCTGATCCAGCAGAAAAACTTTTCCTCCTCAGTTTGACGGCACTAATAATTAATCACTGCGGAAACCAGAACAATAATTTATCTCTGAAGATGTCAGTCTTGCTCTAGGAAACTTAAATCTACTCTTTGTATGGAATCCTAAGAGTGCCACAAAAAGAATAAATGTGTGAAATATTACAAAAACCAGGATAAAAATAAAAGAACAGAATATTAATGTGGGAATTCAGTCCAACACCAAAAGTGATTTCCTCTCAAGCAACCACACTTCATTATAGTTCTTTTTTAATAATAATAATAATATGAATGTTTGCTAATCCCTAGACAGTTTAAATTCACCTGGCATATTTTTAGCACCAAGTTACTGGCTGAAATATTTCACCAAAGGAATTATTTAATAATTATATAAACAAGTAAAAGACAAATGTTTCTTTTTAAAATATCTCTTCTTTGTTGTGGCACTTCTGTGGTTCCATACAAACAAGCGGCTAAGAACAGTTAGCCTTTTAGCTACATGATGCGACTCAGCAGTAAACAGATTCTTAAACCAGAAGCTAAAATGAAGCAACGAAAAGTCAAATGAAATAATACAAGCAGCACATGGTGACTTTCAGGTTGGATAATAAATGATAGCATCGACACATTAGCTGCTAAATGCTACAAATAAAAACTATGAAAGGAACTTTAATGTGATTTAAATGGATTTGAAGAAAATAAGTGAATAAAATCTGGAGGATCGAAGCTGCGATTAGATCAGAGAAAATATTCATCATTTTTCTCTCCATTAGAAAAACGGCAGAGATTAAAGAACAGCGATTCAAAACCTGTTGTAGTGGTTATTAATAATTAGTGGTTATTAATAATTAGTGGTTATTAATAATAAACCTCAGAAGTTGGATGTGCAAAACTGTGAAATACAAACAACACACTGATCAACCCGTAGACTATAATAATAATAATAATAATAACAATAATAATAATAATAATAATAATAATAATAATAATAACAATAATAATAATAATAATAATAATAATAATAATAATAATAATAACAATAATAATAATAATAATAATAACAATAATAATAATAATAATAATAATAATAATAATAATATAATAATAATAATAATAATAATAATAATAATAATAATAATAATAATAATAATAATAATAATAATAATAATAATAATAATAATAATAATAATAATAATAATAATAATAATAATAATAATAATAATAATAATAATAATAATTATAATAATAATAATTAAATTATAATAGTGTCCTCAGTGTTAAATGATCCTCTGAGTTATAAAACTTTTTGTGATGTCATCATGAATGTAGCAGAACTTTGTTGTCTTACAGCGGAGCGGTTCTGTTGGACCGGGTCAGAACCGGCTCTGAAGCTGAAATGTTTCAGAATAAAAACATTAAAACTCCCTGCAGCTTCACATCTGACTGGGATAAATTCATACCTTTATGAGTTTTAATACATAAACAGAAGGAAATGTTTTTACCCACCGACCGTCAGATTATTCTGGATTATTCTGGATTATTCTCAACATTCAGGATTAATCATGGAGGCCTGGATCCTGCCAGGAGCTACTGGAATAATCCAGATTATTCATATTTAAAAGCAGCTGATAATGGAGGTGAGTGGAGCGACCCGGAGCGGACGGGAACTGCTGGTTCTGAGGAAACGGGTCAGAACCTCCATCATGGAGCCTCAGTGAGTCTCGATCTCCACCGGCTCAAAGACGCCCGGCGTTCCTCTGGAAGACAGACAGAAAGCAGAGATGGGGTCAGGTTCTGGGTTCTGGTTGGTTCTGCTGGGTTCTGTTTGATTCTGGTTGGTTCTGCTGGGTTCTGGTTGGTTCTGTTTGGTTCTGGTTGGTTCTGCTGGGTTCTGGTTGGTTCTGTTTGGTTCTGGTTGGTTCTGTTTGGTTCTGGTTGGTTCTGCTGGGTTCTGGTTGGTTCTGTTTGGTTCTGCTGGGTTCTGGTTGGTTCTGGTTGGTTCTGGTTGGTTCTGCTGGGTTCTGGTTGGTTCTGATTGGTTCTGCTGGGTTCTGGTTGGTTCTGTTTGGTTCTGCTGGGTTCTGGTTGGTTCTGGTTGGTTCTGCTGGGTTCTGGTTGGTTCTGTTTGGTTCTGCTGGGTTCTGGTTGGTTCTGATTGGTTCTGCTGGGTTCTGGTTGGTTCTGGTTGGTTCTGGTTTGTTCTGCTGGGTTCTGGTTGGTTCTGGTTGGTTCTGCTGGGTTCTGGTTGGTTCTGGTGTGTTCTGGTTGGTTCTGGTTGGTTCTGCTGGGTTCTGATTGGTTCTGCTGGGTTCTGGTTGGTTCTGGTTGGTTCTGCTGGGTTCTGATTGGTTCTGGTTGGTTCTACAGGGTTCTGCTGGGTTCTGGTTGGTTCTGTTGGGTTCTGCTGGGTTCTGGTTGGTTCTGGTTGGTTCTGGTTTGTTCTGCTGGGTTCTGATTGGTTCTGGTTGGTTCTGCTGGGTTCTGGTTGGTTCTGGTTGGTTCTGCTGGGTTCTGATTGGTTCTTGTGTGTTCTGGTTGGTTCTGGTTTGTTCTGCTGGGTTCTGGTTGGTTTTGGTTGGTTCTGCTGGGTTCTGTTTGGTTCTGGTTGGTTCTGGTTGGTTCTGCTGGGTTCTGTTTGGTTCTGGAGCCCTACCTGGTGGCGATCTGCGTCCCGCTCAGGGCCGTGGTCCCGTCCTTACTGACAAACAGTCTCAGGTGGCTGTCTGAGGACAAACAGAGCCCAGAGTCACATGACAACGTCCACCTGGTTACCATGGTTACCGCAGTTAACACAAAAACTGAAGATGTTCATCAGCTGGAATAAATATAAATAATTACTGGGGAAAAACTTCAAGTATAACTTTTCAATTAATTCATTACAAACGCTGTAATTAACATTTAAATTAGAGTTTGAACTTTGACCTTAATTAACAAAAACAAACCTTGATCTGAATTTCTAAGTCCAACAGCTGGAAACAACAACAAACACCAGAAATTACCAATAAATGATCAAATGAATCACTTTGATTTAACATGTTTCCTCTTTATGGCTGATTAATGTTTCCTGTTTCACTCTGGATTCTGATTGGTTCATAGACTCTGAGCTGAAAGCTGATTGGTTCATAGACTCTGAGCTGAAAGCTGATTGGTTCATAGACTCTTAGCTGAAAGCTGATTGGTTCATAGACTCTGAGCTGACAGCTGATTGGTTCATATTGAGATCTGAACCTTCGTCGCTGCTGCCGGCCGAGAAGTTCTGACTCTGAACGATTTTCTCCACGATGTCGTCGGCGTCGATGCGAGTGTCGTCCACGCAGCTCCGCTGGCGCTCCACGGTGTCCTTCTTCCTCCTGTTCATCATCATCATCATCAGTCATTGAATGCTGCCTGCCATCTCCCTGAAGCTGCAGTTTGTCACTTGTAAGAATTAGCACCAGCTAATTAGAAACAACCAATCAGAGCCGGGAGGCGGGTCTTAGTGCTGTCAATCAACCGAATCCCTTGCTCTGATAAGCTGCTGCTTGCATAACCTGCCATGCATGCTGACGCTTGTTAGCATTTGCACCAATGACGGTGGCCAAACAGTTTTTCTATTCCATTAGCACATTTAGCAGTGAGTACATGAAAGTGATTGACAGCATTAAGCCCCCCCCCGACCCTGGCTCTGATTGGCTGTCCTTGGTTTGATTTCTTCACACAGTAGAAATAGTAGGACATCGATCAAACTGTTTGAGTTTTCATATAAAATCAGATTTTCATCAAAGTTACAAACTGTGCCTTTAAAAATACCCAGAATGCCGATGGGAATCTCATCCTGATCCGATCTGCTCCCCATTTCTCCTGCTGGGCAGGAATGTGAGCCGACACGTCTGGGTTCGGCCAGCGTGCCGGGACAGGTGAGAACCCACCTGGAGGAGCGGTGGGACAGCAGGGCGGCGGCGCAGGGCGGGGGCGGCCGCTCCGGCTTGGCGGGGGCGGCGGGCTGAGCGGCGCCGCAGGACGCGCCGCTGCTGGACGAGGCGTTCCGGTGGTGGCTGAGGTCGGTCAGGCTGGAGCAGCGGGAGTGACCGGTGCTGTAGCCTGGAGGAGAAGAAGACGCTGAAATGTTGAGCCTGCTGGTTTTATTCATCTTGTTCTGTGAATGTTGGATGGTTCAGCTGAACTCGTCTCCTGAGTTCAGACGTTCAGATCAGATTGTTCTTTAATTTGGCTCCTTAGTGTTTCCAGCAGTGCA